>NW_026057584.1:23802383-24102383 GCF_023721935.1 Panthera uncia
GTTGATAATGTTTTATG
This sequence comes from Panthera uncia, assembly GCF_023721935.1. NCBI lineage: Eukaryota > Metazoa > Chordata > Mammalia > Carnivora > Felidae > Panthera > Panthera uncia. The sequence goes on from NW_026057584.1 coordinate 23,802,401, forward strand.
TTTAAAACCAACTCTGTATTGATATATTTGATATATTTGTTCTGGGTTACATGAAAATGCAAAAAAGGAGTTGGATAGGCAAGACGTGGCAGATATTGAATCTTTAGAACTTGGCTAATGAAGTCATTCATTTAAAGGATGGATAAAGGGACAGACTGTTGTTTGCCTGTGGTATTTCTATTTAAAGTAGGCTTATTTCCTCCACATTGTACATTTCTCATGAACAAGTAGTCTGCCAAAATATTGAAACTTCATCCTTGGCTACAATGGTACCACTGTGCTGGGCTATGAAGGTATGTGGTTTGATGATGGGCATACTCTATAAGATTTCATGCATTGTGGGAGACCATCAAGGAGTCAGATGTCTTGCCTTCCTTTTTCTTTTTTTCATATAGAGAGGGCACTTATTTTGCACTTATTTTGTGGTGAAGACCTCTTTAAATGTAAATGAAATACTACATGAGTTGCTCGTAGGTATGATTTATCTTTATAACAATTGACACAAAACTGTCAAAACTTGACCACAAAGGAAGTCCTAAAATGCCATCCTCCATAAGCTGTTGGTTTAGAGATTAAAACTGATAATATTGACTTATTCCTCAAATGGCTGTCTTTACCTACCACTGATAAGTCATAGCATGTCATGGAATATAGAAAAAAAGGTGTCAGGTGGATAGAGGATTAGATATTGACAAATTCTTCAGGAACATGGATCTACCCTTGCCTTATGACCAAAGCAAACGTAAAAACTAGGAAGTAGTTGTTTTGAGTGGACAAATACGTTCCAAACTTGATAGAAAATATTAATTCAGTAGTTTCTTTTATGGAAACTTAATGTATTTTTATTTCATCTGACCATTGTAGACTTGAATCCCTAGTATTTTTCAGCCAGTGGACATAGGTTTAATAGCATCTAAAAGATCTATTTGTCCATGAATGATATTTGTCCTAAATATAATACTAATACTATAATACTAATATTAGTTACTTGTTTAATTGTAGAGCCATTATCATGTCATAGAAAGATGGCTTAGCTAAGAGGCAGAAGATCTGAAGTTGATACTAGGCAACATTTACTAACTTTGTGTTCTTAGAAAAGTCACTTAACAGCCATGCCTCCATTTGTTTTTCTATAACTGCCCTACCTATCATTCCTTGTTGAGTATCAGTTGAAACAGAGTATATATTTTGTAAATAATAAAGAATTGTAATAAGTTGCTGTTTTTCTGTTGCTATTACTATTAAAAGGATTCTGTATCCTTAGTGTAAAGAGATTAGTCTGCAGTTTTCACGAACATCAAATGTCATTTTTCCCATAGTTCAGATGATGCAGATGGGTAAATCAAAGTAAACAAATATCCCAAGGTTCCACAATTAGTTAAGTGACAGAAGGGGACGTAAAGAGTCCGGTTTCCTGCCTTCAGGTACTTCAGGTACAGGGAAACTTTCTATGACACTGTTCTTAGAATAAAAGTATTTTAGAAATCAGCACTGTCTTGATTTAGTTCTTGTAGGTTTAAAAAAAAAAAACCCATAATCTTACTTTATTAGAAAGAGAAGAGAGGGTGGGGAGGAAGAGAAAATGTGGTGATGTGATGTACATATTGAGAATGCTACCCATAAATGGCTCAGCTGCAGTTTAGCAACACCAGTGTCTGCACTTGTCCAACCATTTATAAAACAAATACTTCAAGGATGTTGTGAGGGAGCTGTTTTGTGAGGCTTACACATTTATTTATTCACAGTTAAAAGAAACAAAAAGTGGATACTGTGTGAAATTTTGTTGAGATTTTTACAAAACGACTGCGCCTACCTTAAAATAATTTTTTTTTTTGTGATTTTACTTTAGTTGTTTAGACTGTTGGTGAATTCTTAGTAAATAATTGTGCTTTACATCAGAGTTTTGAAGGCAGTTTGTTTTTCTAACACATTATTTAAAGAGCTGCTGGGCTGTTAACATGGATTTAATCATGTTTGGTGTTTGTGTTTCAATAGTTTAAACGAGAGAGAGTTAGCTCAGAAGCAACTTCCATAGACTATTAGATAGACATATTGATTCAATTAGTGTGTATAACACCACTTCAAGTAGCTGGCATAGATGGGGAGAAATTGATGCTTGTAAGTAATAACACCCCTTAAGTGTCTTTTTGAATTCTCACACAACAGAAACCAAGCATATAAAAAGTCCACTTACATATCATACCTATATCCCCCCCCCCTCCAATTTAGTAATTAAAAAGTGGCTTTAGTTACCTTTTGTTCATCATTGTGAAACAAATATTTCTTTTAACTCTTAGAGTATTTACTTCCTTTAAAAATTAAAAATTGAAAAAATATTATTGGAAACTAAACAGATATAAATCACTGATTTGACGTTAACTAATCTAGAAAGCCTATTTTACACTCCATTAGATTAATGAATATCATATCCTTTCAAATACAGCAAATAAATCATAATCCCATTGCATTATTTTCCAAACTAGGAATTTTAATAATCTGTTCATGGATTAGTAAAGTCAAGTCATACTAATAATAATATTTTAAGTTGTAGAAAGTTTGAGATATTAAAAATATTTTAATAATGATATTTTAGGTTTTGATTACTATGGTATTTCCCAAACCTGGCATTTTAAAATGATAGGATTATCTGTTACAACCACATAATAAGGATCAGGATAGAATTTATTCATTCAATTTGGTAATACAAAATTAACTGAGTATATTTCACCATTCATATTAAAAATGATCTTTTCCCCCCAAATTGTAAAAGTTGAGAACTTTAGTATTTGAAGACATCAGTTGCCAGACATGGTGAAATCATATACTATCTTACACAAGTGGGTGACTTGAGGAAGACATGGAGTAAAAAATAGTAAATGTCCAATTTCTAAGGAAGAGACTCTTTCCATTTATGTACTATTCAGGTCAATAAATTTATTATGCAACCAAATTATATATGTTAGTCCTGAACTCTTTCGTGACGTGTTTCTGAGTATGTATTATCCTGTTAATATGGATTTCTTATTTAAGTTAATATTCTTCATATTTTAAACTTTCATAATTTTAGCAAATTATTAGGCAAGCAGCCTATACTTAATATTTGCTAGTTCATTTATTTTATTTAAAATTTTTTTAAATGTTTTATTTATTTTTGTTGAGAGAGAGAGAGAGAGAGAGAGAGAACAAGTGGGGGAGGGGCATAGAGAGAAAGAGAATCTGAAGCAGGCTCTAAGCTCTGAGCTGTCAGCACAGAGCCTGATGCAGGACTCGAACTCGTGAACTACAAGATCATGACCTGACCTGATGTCAGACACTCAACCAGCTGAGCCCCCCGGACCCCCTAGTTCATTTATTTTTAAAGAGAATTCAGTTTTGGTCTTTGTTTCATATTGGTTGAGGTGGGTGAGTTCTAGAGGTGTGATATCTATGAGTGTGTGTAACAATGTTGTACATTTTATTTTCCATTTCATTTTTAAATGGTATATATGAAGTTTTGAACTCTCTTTTTAAATTTTCATAGTAAAATAATAGTGGTAAGGAAATTTTTGTTATAAAACATACTGAATTAAAATAGTTTTTAAAACAGCTTCACAAAATAACATAATTTTCCCCATTTGATTTTCTGCCTTTTTTCCCGTAGTAATCTGTATCTGTTTACTCTTATTCTTACTCTGAGTTTACTCTTATCTCTTATTCTGAATACTCTTATTCTTCTATCCCTTTATTTAATACCATATTAGTGAATTAAAGGCAAGTTTAGTGTAACTTTGTCATTCACTATTATGTATCTTGAAACAAAGAGAATTATGAAGCTTTTGAGTGTAGAGAGCCTAGTATGGTTACTGAAGAAACTTTTATAATTGAAAATTGTTTAGCCTGGGAGTCACTTATAAGCCCCTGTGTAAGTCTCTTTACTTCTCTGCATTGCTGTGATCATCTGTAATTGGAGGCAATTGTGTGTTTTTGTAGCATCTATAAGCTACATTCTGAAGTTCAGTAGTACTTTAAAATCATAAAGAAGAGGAGGGAGTTTGCATTTTGAAGCAGCTTTTTGCATAAAGATATATGTGGTACTTTTAGTCCTGAAATACATTCAGAGCTTCTTCTACATAAAATTGAACATAAAAATATTTTTATTGACTATTGTTTGACCTGTGTTCATAAACCTGAGTCTACTAAAAAAAATCATGATTAACGTTTTCATGATCATTAATGCTGTAAAATTTGACATTTCCTTTTTTAAACTGTAAATCATCTCCTTTAACTTAAGAAAAAAAGATACATATATTAAGCATCTTTATTTTGTTCATTGAATATTTTGAAGTATCTATATATTATAGTTATTTGTGACTACAATATTGAATGACAATGAATGAATTGATCAAATAATTAAAATCTTATTTCACATCCCTTTCATTGCTAATAATTTGTTCTGACAAAATATTGTTCTTACTAAGCAGTTACTATTTGTCATTATAGAACAATGTGTATAAATTCCTATAGATACTAAGAATGTAAAACTCAGGTATAGCAAGGAAATGAGCTTGAAAAATAATTCTTGGTGTTGAGATTTGTAATGAGATATCATTTTGCTCACAGTACAGATTCTCATCTTCATAGAAATTATCTTCCTGTTACCAAATTATAAAAGAAATACCATATAATGAAGCATAAAAATTTAATTTCAAAGATTTGATAACAAATGTACTATGAATATTATACAATGCTTAATAGTTATAATAGCTTTATATATTATAGCTATAAATAATCATATATCTTTCATTGATACATAAATTGTAATTTAGGGTGTATATAGGTTTACTGAACACATGAATTTAATCATTAATGACTTAAAATATAGTGTCTTGCATTAATTGGAAACATCTTAAATAGAAAAAAAATTGTAGGGAAATTTATTTTATATTCTTTGAGTAAGGAAATTTTTCTATTTAACAATTAAAATTCAAAGCCTATTTTAATTGCTTTTTATCCTAAATTTCAACCTAATTTTAGTAGGGCAGACTAAATATTAGTTAGGATGGGATTTTGTTTGTACTTAGGCCAACATAGGTATATAAAATTTAATCTGATATGTATATATTAAAATGTGCTGCATTTATTGACTTACTATATCAATGAATGTAAATTACTGTATTTACTATAGCAGTAGTGTATACATTCATACATGATATAATCCCTTAGAGTATAAGACTGCTAGAGAAAAGATTGCTAGGGTTTACCATTTCTTCTGTATTTTAGTTCTAACAAATGTATGCTTTTTTGAATATTCAAGTATATTCCTCTGTAGACAAAGTTCTAACTATAACTTTAACATACAATAATTTTTAATGACATTTTATCCATGTTTGGTATTATGTTTTGATGTATGTATTATAATATTATTAAGGGAAAAGATAATATAATATCAAGTCATATTCTTCATAATTCTGTGCTGTTTTGAAATTTAAGAGGCCCATATTTTCAGACTCAGACCTACACTTTTTTTTTAAAGAAATAGAAATATTTTTTCCATCTCTCATTTTTTTTTTAATGTTTTATTTATTTTTGAGAGAGAGAGAGAGGGAGGCAGGCAGAGTGCAAGCGGGGAGGGGCGGAGAGAGAGGGAGACAGAGCATCCAAAGCAGGCTCCAGGGTCTGAGTGGGGCTCTAACTCACAGACTGTGAGATCATGACCTGAGCCAAAGTCGGCCGCTTAACCAACTGAGCCACCCAGGCGCCCCTCAGACCTACACTTTAAGGTACATTTCTTCAGTCTTGAAATGGAATGTTGGTAGACTTTACACTCATTAAATGTAGCTGATCAGATGTTGACCAGTTCAGGAATATGAATGATGGCATTGCTGTGCAGTTTATAACCTTTAGTACATCACTTAAACATGTGGGACAATTTGCTCACAGATTGGAATATGAAGTCATGCTATATAAAGTCATACTCCTCATTTATTTTCTTAACTTTTTCTTTAAGTGGGAGTTATATGGGACTACATAGGGCAAAAATTAGTGTTTTACTTTGATTAGAATAACCTTTGTTCCCAGGGGGAAAAATCATGGAAAAATTTCTTGAATATGGAAAAACTTATTGAAGCAAAATACAGAATCTAGAAATCATAATTGAAAACTTTAAAAAATCAAAACGTAAAATTAGTGTATATGCTCCCAAGATACCCTTGAGTAATAAGATTAACCAGTATTTTTGCAAAAATATAACACATGGGGCTGAGTTCCTTTGTATATATAAAGCATTTAAATTCAGTGAGCATAGACCAACAACCAAGTAGAAAAATGGGCAAAGAACTTTCATAGACAAATCCCCAAAAAACCCCAAACATTTAAACATGTATGTCTATAGATGCTCAACTCCACCTTTAAAAAAATACAGATTAAAATCTATCGTAAAATACCAGTTTTTATCTATCAGATTGACAGTTCAATGTGATATTATATAATAATGTCTATACTAGCAATAAACCATCTTAAACTTGTAACAGTAGAGCCTAGGAATAAATTATATTGATAAAATAGATTCTATGCAGGCATTAAAAAGAACAGTGTGCATTTCTGTGTACTAATATGGAAAAATTAAACAGATATTATTAAATGAAGAAAGCACAGTTAAGGTTAGGTAAATTGTACACTCCAGTTTGTGTAAAAAGACTATCATCTATAAACACACACACACACACCCCTATACTTCTGAATTAGAAAATAAGGATAATGGTTGCTTTTGAGAATATAATGGGATGGTGAATTTTGGAGAGAAAAGGATATAATTTTCATTTTTTATCCTTTAATTTTTCTTTATTCATGTATTTTTTAAACATATAAAACATTCTAAAAAAAATCTTAATTTACTAAAACATCTCAGTGGATACTGCCTGAAAACCTCCTAGATGCCACACGTTTTTTGAGCATGTTGGGGATATTAAGATGGATGAAATAATGTCTCTACCCTTCTCAAAAACCAGTAAAGTAGTACTGATTTGTAAATAGGGTAAAACTCAATGTAGTAGATTTTCTGTTAGAGATGGGGCCAAGAAGTCTATAAAATCTTTTGTAGATCTCAGAGTAGTTTACATACTATAATTGATCTTCACAAACTTTATGGAATAAACAGAGCATTATCTTTCACCAGAAGAATAATAGTTAAGCCCATTTTCTGCACTTGTTCACTTAATGTTCACATCAGCCTGAGAAAGTGGCTACCATCACCATCCTCATTTTGTAGAGTACATGGAGAATTCAAGTATCATGCAGAAGGCGACACTGCTTATAGTGAGTGCCAGAGCTTGTATTCAAATCCAGGCAGCCTGGTTATAGGATCCGTACTCTTACTAGCTAAACTATTCTACTTAAATTTCATTTTGAAGTTTGAATTCATTTGTAGTTTGCAAACAAAAGACAACGGATTCAGAGGTTAAATATTCAGTTCAAGATTATACTGCTAATAAGTGTCAAAGCCAGTCCTAGAGCTATGGTCTTTGGACTCAACGCAGTGATCTCATTTTTCACCATGCTGCCTCTGTTCTTAGGGGAGTTCCAAGGAGGGGAGCAGGGGAGGAGCCATTTTGGTAGCACTACCTGTTTAAAGTACTAATAACAAATCACAGAATATGTGGTTTCTCTAAGAAAGCTGCAGTAAAAAGAACTTACTTCCTTTTTATGAATGTATTTCCTCCATTCAAGTAGTACCAAATAATTTGTTTTGCTCAGGAACGCTGATATGATTTCTTTAGAAATTTTCAAGATCACTGGATAACAAAACAAAACAAAACAAAACTGGTATTCATTTAAAGCCTGTTTCTGCTTTGTGAAAAGACTTTGTCAGCAATCCAGAATGAGGGCTGTGCTAACAAAATTCCAACTTTTCTGTGGGATGATCCAAAAACAGCAAACAGAAGGCATTAAATTTCTTAACAGTCACAAGTGTGTGCATGCACGCTATGCCATTCCTGTCATTCACTGCTTTTTAGTGTGCATAGATTAAAGTTGGAATACTTTGATTTGCAGACTAATATGTTCCACGGAGAACTTTTTTTTACATAAAAAAAAGTAGCTTACAAGCATGTGAGGTCTGTGCACTCTGCCTTACATTTCTATAGCTCCTCATTGAATATGTTTTCAGTCTCATTTTAAGATACTTGCCTTGACAGTATGCCTTCATACATCTAAGACATTTGCTTAAGATCCCAAGTAGTTTCTCTTACTCAGTTCTGAAGCAGGTTTACACAAGTACTCTGATGTGAAACCTAATGTGAAGTATATTCATACAATCATATGATTGTTAAATTAAGAAGAGGCTGACTGCATGGCTCAGGGGGTTAAGCAATATCTCATCTTGTTTCTTGCAGAATCCTACCTGAGTCTCAAAAAGTAACAAACTCAAAAGCCAATACCAGAATTCAAGACTTGCTTAAAAAATATATAAGTTAAAGAAAGAAATATATGCAGAAATAAAGTGTCATTCTGTTTTATGAACCATCTTTACTTTCATGCTAAAGTCACTAAAATATCTTAGAGCACAGTATGTGTGGACATTGCATTGGTGTTGGCACATGCAACATCTCCATCCATGTTAATATAATGGTACTGGGTGGAGAAGCAGTGTAGATAACAACACATAACCTGCATTTTAAATGTCTTCATTTCTCTCTCTCTCTCTCATTACAGCAAATTCAGTAAAACTAGAAATGCAGAGTGATGAAGAGTGTGACAGGAAACCCCTGAGCCGTGAAGATGAGATCAGGGGCCATGATGAAGGTAGCGGCCTAGAAGAACCCCTAATTGAGAGCAGCGAGGTGGCTGACAACAGGAAAGTCCAGGAGCTTCAAGGCGAGGGAGGAATCCGGCTTCCGAATGGTAAACTGAAATGTGACGTCTGTGGCATGGTTTGCATTGGGCCCAATGTGCTTATGGTACATAAAAGGAGTCACACTGGTAAGCAGCTGAAAGAATAACCTGATGACTGCCTGTGACATCTGATGTTGATATTACCTGACATCTATTCTCTTTCCTTTTTATTCAGGGGTGGCAGTGGTGAAACTACCTTTTCAGAATTCTGCTAGTATTGGATTGCTGAAAAGCAGAGAGTAGCCTGGGTCTTGACTTCCAGCCTTCAAATCTGAATAGCATATCAGAAAAGAAGTTTGGGATTCAGTTTCCACAGTTCTTAATATAGCAATAATATGATAAGGGTTCAAAAGGTATAGGAGAATCTCATTGTGTAACTTAATCTTTTTGTATTTCTATACATATTTTACCATACCCATGGACAGGTAATATAGTTTGCTAGTTAAGAGTTTATACTATAAAATGGTACTCATGCATTTATATAGAGGTGGATCATTTTCACCTTATCTGGTTAACCTCTTGGAATACAATTTCCAATCAATCTTTGCCTACCATGGGTCCCTGTATTAGGGAGATACTTTCCCTGGTTCAAGGTGTTACCATCTTCCTGTGATACTTCTTTTATTATAACTCCTGCGAAGAGATATGTAGGGTGTAGTATAGTATAGCTAGAGTGGTGAGTATGCTGGCAGGAATGTGCAATCATGGAATAGGGTAAGGAAAGAGACCTCGGATTAATTTAATATATACTTTTTGACATTTGTGTAATGTAAAAAACACCTAAATGAGGAGAAGGCTTTATTTAAATCTCTCTATAAATTCTTTGGCAAAATGAAAAAAAAAATTTAATTAAAAAAATGAGATTATGTTAAGAAAATCAGACAGTTAACTCTTAAAAAAAGTTTTAAGTTCATATGAAAATTGTTATAAAGATAATGATACCTTTAGCTATAATGCCAAGTAGTATTATATAGCAAAATATTAATCACTAATACTCAGAATTTTTAAATATGGTACTCTCTGGAAGAGACATAAATCATAATGAAGTTGGTTTAAAAGATTTATTTCTAAGTAATCAATTTAATTAGTTGCTTAAAATATGAAAGATACAAGATACACTGAAGTCTTTCTAGTCCAAATCTCTCATTTACACATGAAGAAAGTGAAGCCCCAAATAGTCAAATGATCTGTCCATTATCCCTTATGTGGTTATGACACTAGAACCAAGGTTTCCTGATGCCCAGACTGGTTTTGTTCAAATATACCAAGCTCAGTATCTTCAATGCACCAACATTTTCTGATGAGATATGACCCTAAGGCTGATACCTTAAAATTTATAGTAAGAAGTTACACATTAAAATCAGTGTTATCTTAATCAGAATCATCAGCTTTGGAACCTGTACCCTTATTCCAACTATACAGTTACATGTTTAGTTTTTGTTTTGATTTTAATTTCCTTTTTAAATGGCATATTTTAAAAATATTTATATTACGGGGCGCCTGGGTGGCGCAGTCGGTTAAGCGTCCGACTTCAGCCAGGTCACGATCTCGCGGTCCGTGAGTTCGAGCCCCGCGTCAGGCTCTGGGCTGATGGCTCGGAGCCTGGAGCCTGTTTCCGATTCTGTGTCTCCCTCTCTCTCTGCCCCTCCCCCGTTCATGCTCTGTCTCTCTCTGTCCCAAAAATAAATAAAATATTTATATTACTAGTGCAAATGTTTTTTACCTTAATTGAAAAAAATTTCTTCCCAGGGCGCCTGTGTGGCCCTGTCAGTTAATCCAACTTTGGCTCAGGTCATGATCTTGCGGTTCATGAGTTCAAGCCCCACATTGGGCTCTGTGCTGATGACTCAGAGCCTGGAGCCTGTTTCAGATTCTGTGTCTCCCTTTCCCTCTGCCCCTCCCCTGCTTGCACTCTGTCTCTCTCTCAAAAATAAATAAACATTCAATTAAAAAAAAATTCTCCTAGGAAAGTTAAAAGATCAGGTTTGATATTTGATAATAAAAATATGAAAAGTCTATAAAATAATGAGTCTTCTTTTCTTCTATGCTCATTAAATAATGTTAATTGCAGTTCTAAAAGAAGAGTTCTACATAGTTATTATGTATTCATTATCTCACAGTGATTATATTGAGGAAGATAACACCCATTCAAATGTGTAACTTTCCCCTTCTAGCAACATATAAACAAAATTAGTATAATGACTTTTCATTTGAATTGCATATAGTGTGCATTTTAAGGCTGAAAAGTACACTAACAACAACTTTTTTGTAAGATTTCTAATAAGCCTTTTATGGTCTGAGTCAAGGAAATTTGAAGAACCTGAGTATGCTCTATTGAGTATTTGGGTTAATCAATGTTTCACTGTATCTGCAGTGATTGTCATGAGGATTGTTGGTTTGTAAACACAAAAGTAGTTTCATACCTACTCTACTGTTCATTTGATATTTACTACTATAGCAGCATTGAATTATTTTCATTCTGAAAATCCTGAAATTGACATGGAAAATGTTTTTAGTTATACAGATTTCTGGAAGGTCTATGAATATGGGATTCACTCAACTATCAAAGGCAAGGAGAATGGGAAAAATGGCTATTTAAAGTCCTCTTGCAACTCAGTGAACTTTTATTGTTAATAAATGTTTATTGGAGTATTGTAAACATTATACTTCCCTCAGATCTGGAAAGTTTTTGTTAAAGTTAATAGCCATTCTTAGAGGAGGCTGGGATACCTGCCACACATTGTTGACCTTAAAATTGTGATGTATCTTTACATTTACTATGTTTATATGTATTTCTGATGACCCAGTTTATATATCTGAATGGGTCATGACATTTTCAACTCCATTTTAATACTATTCAAGAACAGAAAGTCTATTTGTGAATTTTAATTTAAACTAGATTGAAAAAATGTGGTCAGGATCTAGTCATTAACCAAATGTTTTCTCATTAATACCATGAACTACTGTCTTCATTCTAGAACTTCCCCCTGTTACCAATTATTTACAGCTAGTATAAAAGGCGTGGTCTTAAATTTTTAGAAAGCCTTTAGGAAACATGTTTGTGTGTTTAGCTCATAGAATATCTAATATAAAATTGATAGTGAAAAAAGCTACACAACCACCCAGTTTACTAAAATGACATGGAGTATCATATCTAATTCACTTCTTCTTCTTTCTCTTTCATACTCTACTAAAGTACCAATTCCAGTGTCTTACAAATGGCTTTGTGTTATTTCATTGGTATTGCTACTTTAGTAGGTAATCAGGTAATATTGTCATCGGATACTCCAGGCACTCTTCACTGGGATATAGGCAGAAGAAGTAGGGGTAGTAAATCAATTCATGCACAAACATGAATTGATGCGGACATTATAAATACAGTCTATCCTTAACTTTGCCCTTCTTTGGGGTAGAGTATTCCCAACTTTGTAACTTAAGTTTTAAGCACACTATTTTGTACATTGTAGCTTTGTGGAACCATTCTCTTGCTCCAAGGCCCTCTCAACAGGTGCTTGGGATTTTTCATATTTGTAGGTAGTTGTTCCATCCAACACGGAACACCCTCTTTCTTTGATTTACGAAAGCAAATTGATGCATGTATATTTGTATTTCAATTGGATATTTAAACACAGATCTAGAAATATGTGTTTATGAAAGTATATAAAATATTGAAATATAATTTCAATAGATAATAGATAACTTCATTCTGGGAATAACCACAAAAAGGTCCTTGAGTAGATTAGATTAAAAAACAAACAAAAAAACAAAACAAGAAGCAGATTGAGAATGGAAATGAATGATAACATGGCTACATATTAATTGTTCTCCTGGATTCAGAGTTGTTAATCCAGACTTTTGTGCCCACCCCATGGGGGAATTAGTTATCACAGATACAGTAGCCTACTTGATTTTTTCAATTGAATTACTATATAGTGAATTCAGTAAATTTGTGATGTTTTCCTGAAGTTGGCATTTATTTATATTTGAAGAACATGATTAATATATTTTCAGACAAAGTCTAAACTAATTCTAAAAGGACTAGTTGATTCAGTCTATTATTACAGAAAGCAAATTATTTAAAAAATAATTGAGATGTGTTGTTTCAAGTAATACGCAATATGGGTAGCTAAGTGAACCTTTTACTTAAATATCAGATCATTTTCCACATATCTCATAATCCCTATTCAAGACTTAATTCATGTAAAGCGGATTATTTTTAAAAGCTTCATCCAGTTGAAATAAAAGTGAATTATTATCATTGCCCTTTTCCTCTTATCACAAATGGGAACATGACTTGTTACCTTCATCATGCCTTTCTTTATTTCCCATGGCCATAGAATATAGTTAGCAAATGCCTCCCATGTAAGACTTACATACTCAGCAACAGACAATATTTCCTGATATACCTAGACCTCTTTTTATTTCTCTGACCCCTTTAAGGATGATCATATAAATTCAGAAATAATTCTTACTAAAAATATTTGAAGATATCTGGAATATTTTATAAATGTAAAAATGAAATTATCCTGTCATGCATTAGTCTCATATACTCAATTAGATGAATTTTAAAATTCTTTTTAAAGATAGTTATTGTTTTATTTATTTTTCTTTTTTGATTAGTATTACTTGGAATGACAAATTCAGTAGTCTAAATTAGGAATTTTTAAATATTTCACTTGTAAGAGGCTTAATGAAAATCTAAGTTAGCATGTTTGAGGAGTATATTCTAAAGGCAAACATGATTTCAAATGTTTTTGTTTACCAAACTAATTTAATTCATTTTAAAGTTATGGCATACTAATTTGTTACTTGCCTGGAAGACCCTACATAGAGAGATTTCAAAAGTAAAATCAAATATTTGGAGTGAAAAGTATAATTTCCATTTGCTATTTTCCTATGGTATAAAAATTTTTACAGAGAAATTGCCTCTTTCTTTTTTATTAGTAATTCCGTGGCAGGGGTGGGTAGTAGAAAATCCTGATTTTAAAAAGCTATGGACTGCTATTTCATTGAAAAAAATGTCAATGAATTAAATTGTGTGTGTGTGTGTGTGTGTGTGTGTGCGCGCGTGTGTGTGTAAAGATGTACCAATTTTAGATTTATTTTAAAACTTTTATTAGCGATGTGAGACTTCATACAAGAGGTTTCTTGGTAAAGTATTTCTCCTTTAAGCAGTATTTAGCATTGATTTAATTGTCAGTTTTATCAAATGAACCAAAAAAATGAAATGATAAAATTTAAGGTAACCATAACATAAATTATTTTCACTTAACACACCAGCACAAGGACTTTTTCATAAATTAGCTCAGAAGATCTCCAGATTTTGTAAGAAAAACCTTAACCCTTGCTACACAAACACAGATTATATATATATTTTTTTCCCTTGGTATATATCATAAAAAGTTCCAAGATGAGCAAGTAGTAAGGAATTTCAGATAACACCTGATGTATCACTCAATGTCTTTAGGTATTATAACAAATCTATATGATAGAATATGCAGTGGCAGCTGCAAGAAAATGGCCAAAATTTATCTTCTTTATGCCTCCTACCTTTCTTTAATAAAAAGAATCACTGAATTTGCATTAAAGGCCTCACCCAAATATTGAGGTTTCCTTATTCACTATTTACAAATGTTTCAGTTAAAGATATAAAACATGACAATTCAGTATAAATTTTTAGGTATTAAAATTATAATCTTCATCTAACCTCAAATACAGAAATAGTACAGTTAAACCAAAAGTGAATTGTTTTTTTTTAACTTTCTGTTCTAAACTTTGAGCTTTACTACTTTGTACTATTTATGTACTAATTTTTGTAATTTATTTCATGAATATCTTTAGAGACTGGCAAACTTAAAATAGCATTTTCTTCATGGTTTGACCGTACTTGCCAATTTTACTCCTTCCTCAACTGCATTTTTATGTTCAGTGACATTTGTGACAACCAGTTGACCCAATAGACTAAACTGATAATTCTGGCTTGAACAGTTTTATAGTGGTATCCAGTAATAGGAGAAAAGAGAGAAAAGATTTCTATAAAATTATTTTCACAACAAAATTATACAGGAAATGTCTGGATTAATAATTTTCTTTGGATTTTCACTGTTTATATCAGAAATTTTTCCAAAGCTTTCACTGTTAGTGACTAGGAGAATCGAGAGACCTGGGGCCTGGGTGAAGCTTTAGAGATTTTGTGATAATGAGCTTTGTTAACCTGGTTCATTCATTGAACTTTTTTGGCCCCCTGGTAATAAATCATCAGCTAAATGAAAGAGTTAGACTAAAGATCCCCTCCAGGCCAAACTAAAATTTCTGTAACTTTAAAAGAGATAGTGTGGCACAACAGAGCAAGATTTTGTTGTCCAACTAAGCAAGATTCAGTTATCAGTTTGAGTACTTTTTAGCTCTGTGACTATAATCAGATGCTTTGATACTTGAACTTCAGGTTCTTCATTTGTAAATTGAAATTATAGATACCTAATTAGAAATATAAGGATTGAAACATTCTCTGTAAAGCAACTAGTAAAGTCAGTAAAGTGATGGCACTTAGTTGTTCAATCAGTGGTCAGTGCTATTGCTGATTCTTTTGAGTCAGTGACAGGAATCCTGTAAAATTTATATAAAGAGAGAGAGCGGTGCTTGGCCTGAAGTTTAAGGCTTTGGTATTAGCAAATTTTAGTTAGATAAAGGTTTAGAAGACCTACAGGGGAGAATATTCTCAGCACAGAGAACCTAGCACCAATTAGTAGTCTACAGCAAATTGGTCACTTGCGTATAACGTACTTGATCTTTCTACCTCTTTTCCTTTTGGCAGGTGAACGTCCCTTCCACTGTAACCAGTGTGGAGCTTCTTTTACTCAGAAGGGAAACCTTTTGAGACACATAAAGTTACATTCTGGAGAGAAGCCGTTCAAATGTCCTTTTTGTAGCTATGCCTGTAGAAGAAGGGACGCCCTCACAGGACACCTCAGGACCCACTCTGGTAAGTGTCACTGACTCTTTGAGAAGAAAGCTAAAATACGAGAATTCAGCAAAGTGTTAAAGAATGATGCAGAGTAACTTATAGCTTTGGTATATGGCTAGGAATTATCTAGACAATATTTTTATTTGTGTACACTGAGTAACTGATAAATCTTGCAAGTTGCATATGGCCCTTCCTTTTTTAGACTCGTAGACTTGGCAAAAAGGAGCACTGTCAACTGAAAAGTCTCTTATTTTAAGCCATTGAAGTAAGGAAACAAGTGTTCTATGGATTTTCTGTGATTTTTAATTTTATAATTATTAAGCCAGTATAATTAATAATTTAATTTATAACATAAATTAATGTATAATTTATTCTGTAATTATGGTTAATCCAGGATAATAGAAAATCTAGTAAAATATGATAGTTACATACTGATATCACCATAGAGGAGATGAAAGCTGTGATATTTTTCAACTGATATAGTGCCCAGTCTGGGAGTGGGAAATCAAACATCACTATTTTTAAACTTGAAAATATTATGCTCATTAGCAAATTGGCTGTGGAGTATTTTATATTTCATTTAAACGCTCCTTGTTTCTTTAACTCTCAAAATACAGTCATTGGATTTTCTCTGAAACATTTCTCTGCTTCATAAATCATCATTAGAAAATCTAGAGTAAGTGTGATATTTTTAAAATGCTAGAATATAGTACATAAAAGAGAAAGAATGATTAGAAATCTGAATGAATCTCATTTGACTTTTAGCATGAATTGCCATAACCAAGAAGTTAAAGGCGGAAAATTAATATAGAGTACTCTCCAGCCAGTTTTATATCCTTCTGTCCATAATGACATATTAAAATTTAATTTTAATATGAAGATATGATGGAAGTGATATTTTCATCTACATTGACAAATTGTATTAGAGAGTGCTGTGGATTGTGAGGTAATACTTGTATTACCTGTTTTTACATTTTTTCCTATTAATCCTTAAGGCCTTATTTTTTAACATGAATGTGAAATGTATAAAACTAATTTAGATATTAACTTGTCAATGTGGAGCAGTTGTAGAAAAATGAAATTAATTCAAGCATTAAAACAAAATATTTTAAGTATATATAGTTACTTGCCTCCCTGACTCATAGCAATTCCCTTATTTCCAACCATGACATTTTATATTTTAAATTATGCTATGAAAATTACATCTTTATTATAAAAATTATTCTTTATTGAAAGAATGTTAAGATGTGACAGTAACTTCCTTTAGCTAGCCATGTACTCTGGATTATTAAAGTATTACTGAGCTGACCACAGATTATATAAAACATAGCTTTGCATGAACATTAGCTGTTACATGAAGTTGAAGCAAAAATACAACTTTAAGCATCTATTTCATTCTTAACAAAATTGTGTTGCTTTTAATAATCATGGTTTAATGTACACATGTTACTTTACCTGGGATTGCTATATTATCCTTAGAAGGTTTAATGCCTTCAGCGCTCAAGAAGGATTTCAATACTCACCTTAATTTGTGTTGCCTTGATATCCTTTTTGTTCTTTTAACACATCCATCCCTGTGGGTGGTGTTTAAGAAGACACTTTGGTTTTTGTTTCTATTGAGCTGGGCAGTTTCAATCAGCATCTTTTTGCAAATTAGTCATGACTCATCTAGGGGTTCCTGACTGGTGCCTAATGAAGTGAGGGATGAAAAAGGTGTCACTCCAAAAGTAGGCCATTCCAATTGGCTTTTACCAGGCCAGACACGACATTTCTTACATGGTTCTGTGTAATTATAAATTGTGTGTGTGTAAAGTGAAGCTGTTTCTGTGAAATCGTATATTCTGTAAATAAATATATTGCCTCTTTGAGGTTCAAAAAAAATAAAGACATGGACCCATAGCGGCAATCATACTGATTTTACAAATTGGTATACAAAGTCATGATTTTGTAGATATATAAACAGACTCAAAGTGGCTAATTAAGGAGAGCTTAATGGAGTAATGAGGGGGGTGTCATCCAGCTACTGCCTCATCAATGGGTGACATGAATTCAGTTATACTTCCAACTGTAACCTAAAATATTTGCCAATGTTTTTTTATATACAGTGTAAAACATAGCTGCTAAAGTCCATGCTTCTCTAATTGTTCAGAAAGTTCAAATTGATCATTATAGCTTTCTTATTCTACTACCAATTCCACCTTCCCCTTAAGCTTACCCTGTTTTGTAGCACCTGGGCTAGACAGGATTCTTTACCTGATGAATGACCCAAATCTTAGTTTCTACAAATACTGAGTATTTGATGGTCCTGTTTTCCTGGGACTACTGCAGTTTTCCAGTAACCAGGATTATTGGGCACATTTTTTAAAAAGAGGTGCCCCATTGAATCTCTTGAGTTCCAAACATAGCAACAACCCCAAATCATCTTGGTAATCTGGAAAAGTTACCAACCAATAGTCCACTTCTCTCCCTGTTACTTTAGCAGCTTGAGATGCCCCCAAATAGCCAGGGAGTAGTCCAATATGACCGACTCAGAGCTCTGATCCATGGTGGAAACATTCTTCCTTTGGGTACCTAGCACATACATCAGAACAATATACCCAAACATGCCTCCTTCTTCATGATGACAGGTGCAAAGTGCAGCCATTTGCATTTATTACAGAAGATCAAATTCAATATGTGTAGACCACTAAACCCATAACATTTCACTAATGCTGCTAGTCTCTGAACTTTCTATGGCAATTATCTATTCTCTAGCATATATCTTACTGAGGCATCTCAGGTATTTACTACTTCCTGCTCACCATGTCCAGTCAGTACCATGAATGTAATGTTCCAACTTGATGTTCTGTGGGATGTCAAGATGAACAAGATTTCTTTGCACTGTATTATAGCAAAGAGGAGAGTTGACCTAGCCTGAAGCTAAGATAATAAAAGTATGCTGTCCCTGCAATGTGAAGGCACATTGCTTCAGATTATCTTTGTTGATAAGGAATTATTTTTCAAAGAAATTGTTAAGTCACTACCTCCATACCTGGTATCAGGGGCTATGTTAATATGCGCCAATAAAGGTATTACAGCTAGAACTGCATCTGTAGTTGGCTCTTGATGTGATTAAGTCTACATTCATCCACAGAACCATCTTACAGTATAAACCATCATTAGCCCAATAAACAGTATAAATGAGTGTGTGTAGGAATCCCTACCCAACATCTTTCAGTTTTAGTTTACTGTCTTGGGAGAGATATAAGTCTAAGGCTATGATCTCCAATGTGGTATCCACCAGCTACTTGTGGCTGTTAAGCACCTAAATATGGTTGTCTAGGTCTTGCAGGCAAATGATGATGAAATGTTGAAATGATTTTTTGATTAAATAAAGTCTTTTAAAATTAATGCCAACTTTTTAAAATGTGGCCACTAGAAAATTTGAAATTACACGTGTGACTCATATTTGCACCATACAGCATTGTTCTCAGCTTTTGGTAATAGCCCTGGGTCAGGGAACCAACATAAGAATCCTGTCCATTGCATGGGGCTTCTGAGTGGCTCAGTTGGTTAAGTGTCTGACTCTGGATTTTGGCTCAGGTCATGATCTCACAGTTCGTGAATTTGAGTCCTACACTTGGGCTCTGTGCTGGCAGTGTGGAGCCTGCTTGCAATTCTTATTCTCTCCCCCTCTTTTTCTGCCCCTTCCCTGATTTCTCTCTCAAAATAAATAAATAAACTTAAAAAAAAAAACCACAGTTCTTCCTATTGCTTAATTTATTTGTTCTCACAATACTGTAAGATGGACTTGGGTAAAGTCTACATATTTATCTTGACCTCCATATGCACCCCGCTTTGAACTGGTGGACCATAATGGCATTTGGAGTTCTAGAGATTAATGTCAGCTCAGAGCTATTTCTAATAGCACTAACTGATAATATGTGGTAAGACTTGTTATTTCCCTCTTCCTAGTGCATAGTCACCATCATAAATGGCCATGGTGATTCTGGAATGACTTAGAAGAAGATTCATAGCATATATCCATGGCCGGGTGTCAGGATCTTTTCCAAAAGGGACTGTCTTCATCTAATTATGTGACTTTGGGCTATGAATACAATAGGCTTAGATCTAGGCACTGGATAAGAGATCATGAATCCCACCATGGCTATGCAAGTTCAGTTTTTGCCCATAAGACCTAGACATTTTCTGCATAAGTTGGTTAGCAGCTTGGTAGTCTAACCATTTATTTCATTCTTGGGGACTCCATAATTGATTAGCCATTGCCCTAGGACCCTATGGCACAAAACATCATGATTATCACCCCATCCCTATGGTTTGTTAAGGTAATTGCACCTTCCTGATATTTGTTCCTAACATAGAGCCTCTACCACTCTGAGGTCACACATACATTTAAATCAGGGAGCTCAGTTCTATTTGCAATATCTATCATTGTTCTCCCCAGACAAGGGAAGACAGTTAACATAAGCTTTTTTTGTTTTAAAGAGATAGAGACAGAGCACGAGCAGGGAAGGGGCAGAGAGAGAGGGAGACACAGAATCTGAAGCAGGCTCTAGGGTCTGAGCTGTCAGTGCAGAGCCCAACACTGGGCTCGAACTCATGAACCATGAGATCGTGACCTGAGCTGAAGTTGGATGCTCAACCAACTGAGCCACCCAGGCTCCCCCGGTTACCATAAGCTTTTGAAGCATGTGGCTTCTTTCCTTACCAGAGTAGTTCTTTGGTGAAGGGAATGCTCCACACGTGCTTTCAGAAGTATGTTAGCAGCACACTGAACAGGGTGGTTCATAATTGATCTTTTCCATTATTCTTACTTATTTGAGCTTTTGTTCTTCTTCCTCTTTGCTATGCCAAGAAAATTGTGGCATTTCAACTTTTTACAAACAAACCATCATTGAATCAAGAATTCAATTAACTAGTCACTCCTACTTGCTCAAGGCAATGTATTAAGTCCCAAATCCCAGGTGAATACATATATTTGATAAATTTGGCCCTAGATAATCTAGCATTTTGGTTCATCTTCCTGATATAAAACCTTTAGTATCAATTCATTCCCTTACATGCTAACTGGACTCCTGTTGATACAAATTGGTAGTTTTGCAATTCTTTCAGTGTATAGGCTGTCACCTGGATCAAGCCTTGATTTTGGTTATATTAGGATCTAACTTACTATGAGACGAGGGGCAATGAGAGGTAATAGGAATGAGTCCTTAAAAGAATTGCCATTCTCTGATTGGGTCCTTGCCTCCGCTAAAGCAATTGAAAGTCCCTTACTATGGGATAGCTGATTTATAGGAACATTGGTTTCCTTAGAAGGCAGTGTGGGAAGTGAGGATTGTGTCTTCCAGCAAGGATGGTTTGGGAGTGTTTGGGGGTTCAACATTCTGAGCCTTAGTATTTGATCAGATAGTACCATCCCATGTTTCACTAGTCCATTACCAAGACCAAGTTGTATTGGTATTGCCCATTTTACTTACTACACCAATTCCATAACTATTCAAGTCAGATTCTGGAGTTGGTTTTTAGCCTTATTTGTCCTGAGGCTTAAGTAAATAAGGACTCTTAAAGTCAACAGAGGACTTTGATATTCCACTTGTGCTCTAACATGAAGTGATCATTCAAGGCCTTCAAACTGTCCTTTCTTCTTTGTATAATCCTTAGGGCCATCAGAAATAGCCATATCACACACCAGTCTTCACTCTAAACACCACCATTGTCACTTCAGCAAGTAAAGGCTACATGCTACCAGCAGTGATAATTTAAGTAGTCACATTGCCAACAAATGCCTAGAAATAGTAGTATCCCATCAGCTTCCCATTAAGGAGGCCTTTCTGTTCTCTTCAAATATGAGCAAGTCAGGGGCGCCTGGGTGGCTCAGTCGGTTAAGCGTCCGACTTCAGCTCAGGTCACGATCTCACAGTTTGTGGGTTCGAGCCCCACATTGGGCTCTGTGCTAACAGCTCAGAGCCTGGAGCCTGCTTCCGATTCTGTGTCTCCCTCTCTCTCTGCCCCTCCCCCGTTCATGCTCTGTCTCTCTCTGTCTCAAAAATAAATAAACGTTAAAAAAAATATATATATATAGAAAAAAAAAATAACAAATATGAGCAAGTTAATGCCAAAATGCCATTTTGACTCTTTGAAGCCTTGGGCCACTCCTACTAGTAAGGATCCATCAAGGCCATGACAGGAGCAATGAGACACTCAAATGGGGGGAAATTTGGAGACATTCATGATAACATTAACAAGAGAATAGTGAGTCATAAAGGAAACCAACAAAAGATTGTTGAAGCACTCTGAGGCTAGCAATAGTAAGAAGCTATTAGCAGCCCTATGTCTGGAGGGACATTGGGATCAAGGGATCACTAGAATTAAGAGAGGTGGGAGATGGGTCTTGAACACTGACCTTCAGTAGAGGAATGTACCCCCTACTAACCTGTGACTGAGAAATAAACACCTTGACCTCACTTTCTCTACCCTCCAGTCTCTTGATGCCTTACATTAACTGAACCCAACCAGAAGCCAGAGAACAAAGGAGCCTACTGATGAAGCCAATAGGAATTAGCTTTCTGCAGGAGCAAAGAAGGGTGAAAATGGCTATGAAGGTGAAACAGAATAGGCCAGAGATTGACTAAAATTTAGGAACCAGTGCTTAAAATGATCAGTATAGGGTATTAAACATAATATAATGATTTTAATATTAATTTCTGTTTTTTATGAATATAATTAGTACAAAGTATTTTGGTTCCTCCTACTCCCCCCCACTTTGGGTAATGACTGTCCATTGTTTTAGTTACTGTGTTCTATAATATTAATATTGCATCTTTGGTTCCTGTATTTTAGATTTGAAAATTTTCACATCTACTAGTTTGGTAACAAAGAGCCTGATATTGATGTACACTTATATGTTAAATAAAAAAAAAAAAAAACACTCAGGAAAAATATATAGAGAATACAGTATACATTCATTCTCTGTTGTCCCTTTCCTATTTGAAACTCTACTTGCATACTTTAGAGGACACCAGGTAGTATCTTGGTTTTGATTGTTTAGTCCCAGTAATTACTTACCAGATAATATATGGAATTTCTTGAGACCTTCCTAGATGTTAGGCACTGTACGAAGCACTTCCCAAGGATTATTCCTTTAATTAAAGCCCTTTATCTGACATGAGCAAAGCCAGGCATTTTATCAATTAACAGCAGTAAGTCTAGTAACATGAGAAATTCTTTTGATAAAAGTCTTTACATTTAAAAAATATATAATCTATGTAATCATTTACCTCTTGATATAAGGCCTGTCCCTTTTCTTTTAGTGAGGAATTTGGTTTTGGAATTCCATATAATTTTTCTGTCCTAAACCACAGTCATAATGCATCATCTCTAATTCCATTTTCAGTGTCTTTTGTTTTTAATAATACTCTTTTAATGTTTATTTATTTTTGGGATAGAGAGAGAGAGAGAGGGGCAGACTACAAGTTGGGGGGTGGGTGGGGGCGGGGTAGCAGTCAGACAGAGACACACACAGAATCCAAAACAGGCTCCAGGCTCTGAGCTGTCAGCACAGAGCTTCATGGAAGGCTCGAACCCACAAACCATGAGATCATGAACGTTGGCTGCTTAACTGACTGAGCCACCCAGGCGACCCTTTTTTCAGTGTCTTTAAGAACTTAAACACCCTTGTTATGCAACAGCTAAATTTTTAAGATTTCTCACTATTTTTTAGGAGTATCCTTGCCCATCTACAATTCTTTAGTATTTTTTAAGTCAACTCACCTTTATTGAATCTTTCCGGAGTGGCAAAGTTAGTTTTCAGAAACAACTTTAGTTTTGTATTTATTTTCTTGAAATATGGAAATTTAAATAATTTATGTAATCATAATAACAGGTTCAGCTGGCAAAGGACTCAGTGACTAGTTCAACCACTGGAGTATTTACTTGGGCATACAAAGAGGGGCCTACGAGCTCCAGGAATTCAGGGCTTTAGAGAGAGGCAGTTGGTCAAGAGAGCTTTTTGCTGTTATTATTCTTATTTTACAGATGAGGGACTGATGCTCAGAGAGGTCATACAGAGCCTAGATTCATACCAAGGTAGTCAAACTCCAAAATCTATACTTTATGTTCTGGGATAAATGATACAGCCCTATATATTTATCCTATAAAACTTTATTAATTCCAAATGATAAAGAAAAAAATACTAACTATCTAGAGGTCAAAATATCTGGGTTTAGAATGGCTCATTGCAAATTAGTCATATGACTGCATCAAATCGCTTAATTTGATCTTTAAATCTCCCTGTGCTCCCAATATTATATGATGCTAACTAAATACAGTGTGTTTTCTTCTCTGCCAGAAGTTGGCTGCTGATCATTCATTACAGCCAAATCTTAAAGGGTAAAAGACTAGTCCCTACTCCCCACTGTTTTTTTCTTACAGTTTTCTGTGGTTTAACTTTAAAATAGATTTGCATAAAATTGAGTAGGATTTGTTTTCACAAACCTTCATAGCACCACTATTACTTCTCTGCAACTATCTGCTAACCTATTTTTTTTTTTTTTAACGTTTATTTATTTTTGAGACAGAGAGCGACAGAGCATGAACGGGGGAGGGTCAGAGAGAGGGAGACACAGAATCTGAAACAGGCTCCAGGCTCTGAGCTGTCAGCACAGAGCCCGACGCAGGGCTTGAACTCACGGACCGTGAGATCATGACCTGAGCCGAAGTCGGACGCTTAACCAACTGAGCCACCCAGGCGCCCCATGCTAACCTATATTTAAGAGGTAGCTTTGGGTGGCTTAGTTGGTTAAGTGTCCAACTCTTGGTTTTGGCTCAGGTCATGATCTCACCATTCGTGTGAGTCTGAGCCCCACATCGGGCTCCACACTGACATTGTGGAGCCTGCTTGGGATTTTCTCTCTCTCCGCACTCTCTGCTCTTCCCCCGCTCACGCACATGCTCGCTCTCTCTCTCTCTCTCTCTCTCTCTCAAAATAAATAAAAACTTAAATAAAACACAATATTAAAAAAAAAAAGAGCCTTGATAAAGACATTTTCTTATTTTGTACTCTTAGGTCCAGATATGCAGAAGTTTACTTAAAACACATTCCCACTTAAGAGTATTTTTTTAGGGATGCTTGGGTGGCTCAGTGGGTTAAGCGTCCAACTCTGGATTTTGGCTCAGGTCATGATTTCATGGTTTGTAGGTTCAAGCCCTGCATCTGGCTGTGCACAGTGTGGAGCCTGCTTGGGATTCATTCTTTTTCTTTCTTTCTTTCTTTCTTTCTTTCCTTTCTTCCTTCCTTCCTTCCTTCCTTCCTTCTTCCTTCCTTCCTTTCTCTCTCTCTCCCTCTCCCTCCCTCCCCTTCTTTCTCTGCCCCTCCTATACTGGTGGACACTTGTTCTGTCTCACAGTAAATAAACTTAGAAAAAAAAAGTATTTTTTATAAAACTCTTTCTACTGTATTGCTGAACACCAGTAAAATTATAACACAATATTGAATTTTTCCTCCCTCACCTTTGCTAATTAGTACCTAAAAGATATTTTTTACACTGGAATAGAAAATGGGTTTAAGGTTACAAAACCCTGGTTACTTGATTTAATTGCATGCCTTAAATTTTGATTACAGTCATTGATAACATTTTTTTAAAAGTGAAAGGATATCAAGTTTTATAAATAATTAATAAATCAGAACCCCCTAAAGAACAATAATACTTTGGTAGTGTTTACTAGTGTTTGACATGGAAAAGTTTGTTTTCTAACAATAATTTTTGAATAGTATAATTTTATTATTTATGGAAATATATCAGATTAACATGATATTATTTTTTCAGTAGCATATAATTCCTGTGAATAACTCCCGTATTTTATTCCCCACTTCTTAAGATTATAACAGAAGAAATCAAAACTTTCTTACTTTGGTTATGACAATGCTGTATCCTTTTTCTGAAATACTCTCCATTCAGAAAAAATGCTTGTACAATAACCATCAGTGTTTGAGGTTTTGTTTTTTTAAAAGTATCTTCACTTATGAGTTATTTAGAGCTTATCTACTTGTCTTGATGCTGGATATTTTTTTAGAATTGCTTTATTTATTGCAATATGTTAGCTAAATTCAAACATCTAACAATTACACCCTTACTTCTACTTTTGCTTTTTGTCACACTCAAAACAAGATGACTGGCTGAAAAAGGAAAAAAAAACACATCTTTTTACATGTGGAATTTAAATGATATTCTAAGAGGGAGTAGGAAGAGAGGGGAAGAAGAAGAAGTAAAGAATTGGAATATATCATTAACAGTATACCAGCTGAATTTTTAGCCCAGTGATAAAATATCTACACTTCTTTATATAAGAGTACAGGAAAATAAAAGATACTCGTTTATATTTAAAACTTTATCCATTAATCTTAAGATTTACCACACAAATTATCTAATTTGCCTTATAAAAATTTATTACATTTTTATGGGAGTTTTTCATGAGGAATCAGTGAGTCAGTACTCCTGTTACAAAAATGATTTTTATTAGTTTTGTCTTTTAGATTTTTAGTTTAACAAGTAATTATAGTCCTTTCATTCCTAGAAATTTGATTAGTGTGCTTCTTACGTTATATATTGCTCCTTTTAATTGTCTTTATTATACCCAATACACTGGGGAAATAGTGTTTCAATTAAGTCTTGGACCCCTATTAATCAAAGTAATACTTAGCATACTTATTTTTTTTAACTCTAGGAGGAACTAGAATTGCATATTTTTTTCTAATTGCCATTTCAGGTACATGTCTCCCATACTCTAATGCTGTGTCCAAATTAAATATTTAACACAGAATAGAAGATTATGTATTTTTAATATATGGAAACTTGTATAGTATATATGCATTATAAATTGTAAGGAGGAAAAAGTAAGTAGGAAAGGATTCGTAACAAAAATCATTTATTGCTTAAAAAATGAAATCTTTTAAAACATACGAAAATTAAAAATCCTAGTGTCCCAAGGAAATCTATTGTACTCTAAAAAAGCCAAGTAAATATTCCTTACCATTCATATTTTGAAGATGCTTGTTTGTTATAACACTAAAGTATTGTTCAGAGATTTATTAATAAAATATAATTGAGTAAGCAGATCAGTGTAGGAATTATTTGATTTTTTTGTTCATTTTATTTTTCAAAAATAAGTCCTTTGAGTTTTCAATAAGACTTGCTATAGTATTTCAAGGAAAACCTTAGCTTTCAATTAGGCCAATAGTTATTGTATAATTCTTTATTCAGATCACCTAAGAATAAATACTTTGTAAAATTAGGTTATGTGATACAACTCTGGAGTTCTAACTGTTTGAAGAGACCTCCAGAGCCTTGAAGTCTGCATCTTTTTACTTATGGTCATTCTGAACAGTTATCTAGTTTATTTCCAAACACCTTAGGAAGGCTGATTTTTACAATATTACTTTGTAGCCTATTATTCAGTGTTTGACAGTTTTAACCTAAGAACTTTGTGCTTTATGTCGAATTGTCAGTTTAAAACTATTTTGTCCTATAAAAAGCAGCTGGACCAGATGTACCATATAAATATCCATCTGTTAAAACAATAACTTCCCCTCACTGTACATTTTTTTCTACCTGTTATATAAGGACTGCCTTTTTATTTTTTTTAGACCCTGGAATCCCAAGGTCTATATTCTATCCATAAAAACAGCTCATAAGTATTGAATAGTTGTAATTAGTTCCCAATACTGATTTTTTTTAAACATTATCAGTTATATACTGTACTGTTATAAACTCATTTACATGTTTGCCATTATTTTTAACTCTAATTTCTGTTTTGTTCAGCTGTGCTTTTAACTATTATGAGAAAATACCTATAAAATATTATGACTCAGCCTGCTTTTGAATATATTTGAACATTTACCTTTAGGAGAATGTTCAACCAACCAAGTGGTATTTTTAAGGTATAAACGACATGCTCTCAGAGAAACTGATAAGAAGAGATAGCTCTTCATCTTCAAATTTGTTTAAAGTAAAGCTCAAAAGCAGTATCTGACTTGGAGAGATAGAACTAACTTTTGTCCCTATTATTAAAGAAACAACTTAAGGTCAAATACTCTAGTTTTAAGTCTTTTCACACGGGATAGTCTATTAATCCATCCTAAGAATGAAATGCCTTCAAACATATTGTCATTTCTTGCCACAGGATTCACTGTCACAGGCACATCATCTCCTTTAATTACTGACTGATCAGGAACTCCATAAACTAGAAGGGATTCTAAAGTGCATATTGCTTTTTGTAATCACGATCCATCTTGTATTAAATTATCTTTCCCTCTTGTGTCTCCTTTTGTTTTCTACCTTTTTCCCCCATTCCTTCAACGTTTGCTTCAGTATTACTTCAGCTTTTGAAGTATAGACCTTTGAATATTAACAATTTGATTATTTGTGAAATGAGTGAAGAGTAAAAAATGTCTGAAAATTAGGTACTTGGCTAAAAGAGTATCATTATCAGTTATTTTCATATTGACGTTATTTTGAAACTAGATTATCATGACTTTTCTACCAGATATGCCAAAGAGACACATTTAAAAATTACTAATCCATGGCCTAGTATAATGATAGACATATTGGATTAAATTATTCAGAAATTGAATCCAGTGTGGCTCATTCATAATAGTGATGGTGCATTAAGCGTAGTATAATTTGTCCTGCAGACTTCCCGTGAGAAGGAACTGTTTTCACCTGATTGTAAACTTGGCACCTGGCCCACTTTCTGGGTGATCTCCCAAGTGTGAACTTTCCCCACCCTCCACCCCCCTTTCCTTCCTGGAGGTGCTTGATAGAGGTGGATTACACTGATAGTACACAAGCAGTGTCAGTTGCACACATGATTTGCATAACTGTGCTGTGCTGATTTCACCCAAGTCCTGATAATGATGCCCATGGTACCTCTCTGTATGCTTTGCAATAAACACGGGAGAGAGGGAATGGGATTAGTATTTTCATTCTGGACTCTGAAACACACCCTTAAGGCACTGCCCATTGAAATATGATCAGGAGAGAAAAGCCACTTTCAGTCAAGCTAGCTGGTAAGACAATCCATGTGATTTCTATCCAGTAAGTAGAACACTTTTCTTTTCCAGACCAATAATCATTATATACTCTACCTTATACATCCCTCAGAAATTAAACTTCTTGAAATATTTTTAAATGTTTATTTTTGAGAGAGAGAGCACAAGCTGGGAAGGGGCAGAGAGCAAGGGAAACACAGAATCCGAAGCAGGCTCCAGGCTCTGAGCTGTCAGCACAGAGCCCACCGCAGGGCTCGAACCCACAAACTGTGAGATCATGCATGACCTGAGCTGAAGTCAGATGCTTAACCAACTGAGCCACCCAGGTGCCCCAGAAATTAAATTTTTTGTGTATGTGAGATTAAATTTTTTAATAGCATATATGATCTCATCTTTTTTCAAATAGCAGTTGTCATGCTTCTTTAAATTTCAAACACTTATTTCTAGAAGGAATTATTAAAGAGAAATCTTCTATAACCCATACTCATGTGATATAGCACTTAAGTTGGGTGAGGGAGTTTTTAGATCAGTTTACTGCTGGAACATTTCCTCCTTATCTTTTTCTCTTGTCAGGAATTGTAAAGAAATAGGCAAGAATCATGGAGGCATTTCTCATTCTTCTAAGTCTTCTATAGACATTGGTCTCATTACCAAGTTGACTAGCACAGTTTTGTACCCTGCATGGATGTTGGTGTGGACAGTCTGAATTTGTGGCCATTTCACACTTTCTCTTCCACATGCCTGAGTCTGTGGGCCTAGTACTCTTGGAACTCATGGCAGAAGTGGAAGGGCAGCATGCCAACTTTATTACTCAGTGTCCAAAAGGGCACATCACACTGTTTTTTTTATTTTGTTTTTTTTAAGGATTTTTTTTTTTTTTTTGGTAAGCTAACCTCCACCCTCTCTTATTTTCCTACTTGATCCGTGTATGTGAGTCAAAGAAACCTGTTCATCCACAGCCTGTACTGTCTTGCCAAATCTTGTAAGAAAACTCCCAAATGGTTAAAAAAAAAATCTTACAAATGAGGCATATAAAAACCAATATCATTCATTATAATCATATATATTTAGAACATAATTAAATTTTTATTTGTTTTAATGTTTATTTTTGAGAGAGATAGAGTGCGAGCAGGAGAGGGGCAGAGAGAGAGAAACACACAGAATCCGAAGCAGGCTCCAGGATCTGAGTTGTCAGCACAGAGCCCAACACAGGACTCGAACTCACAAACTGTGTAATCATGAGCTGAGCTGAAGTCAGATGCTCAACCGACTGAGCCACCCAGGTGCCCCAAATTTTTTTTTAAAGTATCAGAAATCAATCTATCACAGTAGTAATCCCTTTAATTTGTACAGAAATGTTATGATAATAAGTATATAGATAAGAATACTAGGGGCCCCCTGTGTGGCTCAGTCAGTTAAGCATCTGACTCTTGATTTCCACTCAGGTCATGATCTCACGGTTCATGAGTTTGAGCCCTGCATCGGGCTCTGATTTGTCAGCTTGGTTTTCTATCTCCCTCTCTGTCTCACTCTCTACCCCTCCCCTGCTTGCTCTCTCTCTCTCTCTCTTAAAATAAAATTTAAAAAATGAAAGATCCTAAATTCAGCATCTCCAAGAAGAGATCTTACTCTGTTTTGCCTGTGGCTCCCTTATACTGTATCAGATGAATGAATGAATCTGTGGGTGCTTTCAGTTGAACCTTCTTGCGTTAACTACAAAGTTAAAGATTTGTAGAGGTCAGTGGTGATTATATGTATTTCCTAGTAAATGATAAATGTCAGTCCATTACAAAAATAAAAAGTTAATGGCTAATATTTAATGGGCTGTTATCTTGTAAAAAGCACTATTTTAAGGGCCTTATTTTACAGATAAGGAAAATTAAATCTACAGAGGGTGAGCATAGCATAATGTATAAAGAAACTGAATCAGTATGTTGTACATCTAAAACTAATATAACATTGGGTGTTAGCTATACTCAAGATTTTTTATAATTGAGTAAATAAATAAATAGGAGAGATGCTACCTAACATCCCCACAATTTGTAGTTTTAAGTATTATATGTATGGTTCTTTATGTAAAGTTTATTATTATACTTTTGCCTAATTTTTTTATTCATATTTTACCAACAGTGTATACCTTGGATTAGATTTTAACCATACAACACATATACACACATCCACACACCAAAGTGCTCAATATAACAAAACTAAAGGATATCATACTGAAATAAATATTTCCATAATGTTTGAGGACATACAGAAATTTAGAATAAAATAAATCTAATAGCATTATAAATTATAAATCTCAAAGATTTGTGAGAGTACTTTTTAAAAACTTGGGCTCTGATCTAGTAAAAATCCTGCCATTAAAACCACATACGCATATTTTTTGCAACTTTTACTCAGGAAGAGCTGGGATATAAGCTGTGTTTTACTTGACCCCAAAGCCTATGATCTCAGCTACCATACATACTCCTGCTTTCCAATCTGTTCTCTATATAGCAGCCAGAATTCTCTTTAGTAACTCAGTTTAAATCATGTAATTTCTCTGTTTAAAATCTTTTAATGGGTTTCCATTCTCATAAAATCAAACTGCTTATCATGGCCAGTGGAAGTTCTTCTCACCTTTTCTGTCTAGTTGTATACCACTCTATCCCTCACTCTGTTTTTTTACCACCCTAGGTTCCTTTATTCCTTTATACTCTTGGGATTTTGCAGTGATGATCCTAGAAGTCTCTCCCTTCGGTTCTTTCCCCTGTTCTTGGTATGGATGCCTCATTATCCTTGAGATACTTGCTTAAATGGCATCTCCTTGAAGTGACCTTCCATAAGCACCCTACCTAGAGCATCCCCCTAGTTACTCTTGATCTTGCTGTCTCTATCTTAAAGTCTTATAGAGCTTGAATCAGATTCTGTACTTATCTTGGTTTTTTGGTTCAAGTACATGTTGCCCGTCTCTCCCCACTGTCATCTGAAGGTAAGGTCTGTGAGATCGTGGACCTCCTCTGTCTTATTTATTAATGTATCCCCAGCTCTTTGAATGGCGGTTGGCACATAACAGATAACAAAAAGGTTTTGTCAATTAATTGAAAAAATAATATACATAAGTTGAAAGACAAGATAATATTTTTATTTCATTCTTGAACAGCCACAATTTTTTACTGATGGGATTGTGCTCCTTGTTGGATACTGAACAACTTCCCACATCTTAGAATCAGATTGGATACCTCCACTCTCATTTGCTGTTCCACATTTATTTTCACACAGTACTTGCTTTGTGTTGCCGCAGCTCCTGAAACCTAGCTTCACAAAGATATGACGTCATTGAAAAGAATGTAATATGATATGTTGAAACTGAGCAAGTAGTTTGCATGTCTGAGGAATTTTGAATATTATTATGTCCCTCAAAAATTTTAAATATCCTGGGTTTATCTTACTTTAAAATATCCTTCCCAAGAGTTTGCTTCAGTGTCCCATTATAATTTAAGGATCACAGGCTTAGCACATTAGAGAATTACTGTTTTAACCAGAGTACCGATTGAGAGTATGGTGAAATGGCTCTCTCGTACACTAGTAGCATGAATATGAATTGGCAAAATCTTTTTTGAGGCAGCAATAGAGCAGTAGGGATCAAGAACATTAGAATTGTTTATATAGAGGGTTCATACAATAAAAATAGACAACTAATTTCAGACAAAGTATAACTTATGGATACTCAAAAAAATGATCAGTTGCATTATATTTCAGTGCCCATCTTTCTTCAGATTAATTTATAATTCTGTAAGCAATTGCCAGGTAAAATCACATTAAAAAGTTCCCATTTTTTGCATTATAAATATTCATAGGACAGTGGGTGCTTTTAATTTTATTGAAGGAAAATGAATGTGATATATGCATAACGCTGTTGCTGATTTTATATGTATCATGACAAATGGTAAATATATTTTCTGTATATAGATGTGGTTTTTTGCATGTTTCTGTATGTGTAAACATACATACATCTATATAAAGAATAAAACATTTACCACATGTATTAGTGCTATTGTAATTTGTTTTATAGGTTTCACTAGGATAACTCTTGAAGTGACATATTTCAAGAAAACATAAGTGAACAAGACTTGATTGTGCTATATACCTTCATAACACCCTATGAATTTATGGTAAACATTCCTATTTCAAAATTATTTATGGCTGTTTGCTTTGGTCTTCCTTTTGGGTAGGTATATGGGGTTTTTAGTACAGGGGCAGGTATTTAGTTCTGATTCCTTATAATGACAGATGGAGAAAATACTAGCAAATTTTTTCTAATTGAAAAGTTGTCAGGATTATCAAATTTTCTTCATTGCATCTTCAATTTATAATTTATTGCTCAGGTTAGTTGAGTAATCTGTATCTATAGCTCTGACAAATTATACTGATAGTTCTCTTTTTGTTAGTGTAGGATTTTTTTGAGAGACAGTGTGTCAAAGACTACATATTAACTTTTGAGATAGTTGGGAACAGTAACCCTGCTCTCTTTTGTCTTAGAATCTTTATTATACTGTATACTATTATTTATTATAACACATATTATAGAATTTTAGACATAAGAAACTTCATTTCACTTACTTGAATTGTATTGGTAACAAAACTTACAAGGTTAGTGTGACTTTCTTGGTATTTAGTACAATTACATATATAGCTTTTGGTTTCAAACATGATGAAATATTAGGAACCAGATTTATCCCCTGCTCTGAACAATTAGAATACCAGGCAAAAATATATTAAATGACTTTTAGACATTGAACAATGGGCACTGCAGGACTAGGATTCCAGAGAGTAGAGAAACAAAGGTAGAGAGTCCTCTAATTATCTGAGCCTCCTTCCTTGAAGCAGTTTCCAGGCCATGCTTAGGAACAGGAAACCCAAACAGAGCCACTCTTGCTGAATTGAGGAGACACATTAGAATCCAGTAAGATCAATGGTCTAAGAGTATACAGGAGTAGCAGGCAGTGTATCAGGAGGAAACTGCACAGAAAAAAAACTCTGGAGTTTTGCAGAATCCTCCTTGACTCTTTGGCTTAATAGTGATCTACCTATGTGTATGAAAAAACTACTTGCATCTGGGAAAAGGAATGGAAGAAAGCAGAAAGCCAAACAATTCCTGGAGCTCATGCAGCAATAGGAATAGTCCCTGCTGTCCGGCCAATGTGGAAGGACTGTAATAGGTCACTGAGTAAGATCCTCAAAAAGCTTATCGCCTTTGTAACTCACCATGCTCTAGAACTGCCTTGAAGCATAAAAGCAAACATCAAAAAGACTGAACCAATTCCAAGTAATGTAACGGCAGACTGGTACACGTGAACCACAGCTTAAAGAAATGCAACAAAATCTAGAATCTATTAAGGTAAAATTCACAACATCTAGAATGCCATTAAAAAATTAACAGATATGCATTGAAGGCAGAAAATATTACCAATAATCAGTAGAAAAACCAGTTAATAGAAACAGACCCATAAATGCCAGATGGAGAAATTAGCAGACAAGGTTGATAAAACAGCTATTATAAATATATGTTCAGAATATAAAGGAAAATGTGAATGTGATGAGAATAGAAGTGGTACTAAAGGTAAATGTGTTTATATTAGAAAAGAAAAAAAGGTCTCAAATCAATTAATTAAGCTTCCTTAAGCAATTACAAAAGACAAGCAAATTAAATCTAGAGAGTGTAAAAGAAGGAAATAATAGTAATAAAGGCAGAGATCAATGAAAGAAAAAAACAGGAAATGATACAGAAAAATCAATGAAATCAAAGTCTGATTCTGTGAAAAGATCAATAAAATATATAAACCTCTAGCCAAGATCAATCAGTACAAAAACACAACACTCAATTTACCAGCATCAGATATGAAATTGGGATGTCCCTAAACCTCCTATAGCCATTGGAAGTATAATACAGGGATATTATGAGCAAACGTTATGTCAGTAAATTTAAGTGGATGAAATAAATTCCTTGAAATATAAAATTTATCTATGCTCACTCAAAAAGAAATACTTATGAATAGCCTTATATTTATTCCAGGAATTGAAACTATGGGTAAAAACCTTCCCACAAAGAAAACTCCAGATTACTTCACCTGGAAATTCTGTCAAACATTCAAGGAAGAAGTAATTTAAGGAAACATCAGGGAACAAATTCTTCCAGAAAATAGAAGGGGGAAAAATGCTTCCAAACAAATTATTAGTTCAGCATTACCCTGACACCAAAACCAAAGACAGTGCAATAAAAGAAAACTATACAGTCATATCTCTCATGAACAAAAGATAACCTATCACCACCAACTGGAGTGTATGCCAGGAATTCAAAGTTGATTTAGCAGTGGAAAAATATCAGTGTAATTCCCCATATTAACAACAACAACAAAAAAAGACAAGAAAACATATAATCATCTTCACAGATGCAGAAAAAGCATTTGACATAATTCAGTATTTATTCATGAGAAAAAATTCTCAGCAAGAGAACACAAAGAAATTCCTCAACATGGTAAAAAGCTACTTTTGAAAAACTTTGAGCTAACATCATACTACTAATGAATGAAAGTTTACCTTTTAGGAACAAGGCAAGAATGTCTGTTCTCTCTACTTCTATTCAGCGTTGTGCTGGGAATCTTGTTAATGTAGTATGGCAACAGAAAGAAGTAAAGATACACAAATTGCATGGGAATAAGTAAACCTGTGTTTAGTTTTAGATGATATAATCACCTATACAGAAGAAAAACAAGGAACTCATGCCCCCCCCAAAATTAAAACTAATGAGGGATTTCATTAAGATTGCAAGAAGCAACATAAATATAAGGTAATCAAATTTATTTCTATATGCTAGCAATGGAAAATTGGAAACTGAAATTTAGAAAGCCATGTTATTTACTATAGCAGCCAAAATAAATAAAATTCATAAATTATGAAATATTTAGAGATAAATTTATGTAATTTTATGCAAGAAAAAGAAAAAAATTGCTGAGGGAAACAAAAGATCTAAAGAAATGGAAAGATGTAGTATGATCATGGTTTAAATGATTCAATACTGTTAAAATATTAATTCTCCTGAAATTAAGACTAACAGTTTAATACAATCCCAATCAATATCCCAGCAGGCTTTTTTGTAGAATTTGACAAACTGATTCCAAAATTTGTTTGGAAATGCAGAAGATCTAAAACAGCCAAAATAATTTTGAAAAAGCAAAGGTGTGTGACTTACACTACCTGATTTGAATACTATATTAAAAGTATCTGTTCTTTTGGTTTATGGGTAGACATAGGGATGAATGAAATAGAACAGAGAATCAAAAAATATACTCCCAATATATGATCAATTGATTTTTAACAAAGATATTAAGATAATTTAAGGAGGAAAAGATAATATTTTCTATAAATGGAGGTAGAACATTTGGATATCCGTATTTTAAAAAGAATAGCGGGGCACCTGGGTGGCTCAGTTGGTTAAGGACTGACAGCATGGAGCCTGCTTGGGATTCTCGCTCTCTCCCCACCTCTCTTTCTGCTCCTCCTCTGTACTTTGTCTATCTCAAAATAAATAAATACTAAGAAAGAAAAAAAAAAAAAAGAATGGCATAGGCTTTACCTTGCATATATACACAAATTAAGTTGAAATGAGTCACAGACCTAAATGTAAGAGT
Organism: Panthera uncia; assembly: GCF_023721935.1. Lineage (NCBI taxonomy): Eukaryota > Metazoa > Chordata > Mammalia > Carnivora > Felidae > Panthera > Panthera uncia. Next base: position 23,838,954 of record NW_026057584.1, read on the forward strand.
TAAAATGCAACTTCTAGAAGAAAACAGAAGAGCAAATTATTGTGATACTTGGTTAGTGTAAGATCTTTTGGATAAAAAAAAAAAAATAGGGGCTCCTGAGTAGTTCAGTCAGTTGAGCATCTGAATTTTAATTTCGGCTCAGGTTATGATCTCATGGTCTTAAGATCAAGCTCAGCATTGAGCTCTGGATGAGCATGGAGCCCACCTAGGATTCTCTCTCTCCCTCTCACTCTGCCCCTCCCCTGCTTGTTCGTTCTCTCTCTCTCTCTCTCTCTCTCAGAATATTTAAAAAATAAAGCATAAAATATTGATAAATTGTACTCATCAAAATCAAAAAAACTTTTCATAAGAAACTCCAATAAAAGGCAAGCCACAAATTCAGAGAAAATATCTGCAAAGCATATACAATATCTAATAAAAGACTTGTACCCTGAATATGTCAACAACTCTTACCACTCGATAATAAAAACACAATAAAAAAAAAAGTGGCAGAAGATTTGAACAGATACTTTAAAGAAACTGTGTCAGTGGCAAACCAAAGGAAATATATGAGTGTCAGATAGGCACATGAAAAGATCAGTCTTGTGAGACAACAGAACAACACAAATTAAAGGCACCATAAAATATCACTACTTACCTATTAGAATGGGTACAATGAAAAACTAACAATACTGTGTAGGCATGGATGTTAGAGCAGTTATTAACTAATATGTTTGTAGTGGAAAATGCAGTGATACAGCCATTTTGGGAAAACATATGAATGGTTTCTTATAAAGCCAATCAGATACCTACCATATGACCCAGCAATCCCTCTTGTAGGTATTTAACCAGGAGAAATGAAAACATTAATCTGCGCAAAGACTTGCTTGCAAATGTTTGTAGAAGCTTTATTCCTGATAGCCATAAACTAGACACAGCCCAAACTAGTGAATGGATAAACAAACTGTGGTACATTCACACAAGGAAATAAACTACCGATACATGCAGTAGCATGGGTGAATCTCAGAATCATTATGCTGAATGGAAGAAACCATACACAAAAGACTACATACAGCATGAATCAGTTTTATATGAAGTCTGAAAAAAGGCAAAACTGTAGTGACAGAAGCAGATCAATGGTTGCCAAGGGATTTGGTGCTAAGGAGGAAGATGAAATTTTTGGAGTGACAGACATGTTTTATAGTTTAATTGTGTTGGTTACACAACTGTATATACTTCCAAACTCCTTGAATTGTATACTTAAAGTGGGTGGATTTTATTTTGTGTAAATTATACCTCAGTAAAGCTGATTTTTAAGAATAAAAATCTACATGTATTATAACTCAGAATTCAGGAGTAACATGTCTTTATTTGTGAAGAAGATGGTTGCTTAGAAGAGCCAGTGAAAAACTGTTACCATGAGATTGAGCCCTGCTTCATCAAGTCAGGAAAGTGAGAACTCTAAAACGACTGCTTTCTGTCCACCTGCCTCTTTGTCTTTTCTCCAGTTGTTTCAAAGTTATAGCTGGGGGAAAAAGAAGATGACTTAATGGCTTTAGCTGTGTCCTGACAACATATTCCTTTTGTCACTTAATGTCATGCTGTGGAAATTGGGAAAGATAGACTCCCACAGTCAACACCCTGTCAAACCATTTGTCTTTTATTAGTGGAGATGATTAATTTCTATGTTGCTTTTTCTAATGTGAAATAACATCATGTAGTCCTCTTAAAAGACAGCAGCACAATTTGCAATTTAGGAGAAATGGATCAATGGAACTTTTTCCTCTTGAATTTTAGAATTCAGACACACAGGTTTATTTGAAGGAGAATTGATGTAAAGTTTACTTTAAACTGCATCATTGTCCTCAAAATATGGAATCAACATTCAGGAGTAAATTTTGATACCAAAATACTTCTTTTTTGGTATTAATACCAGTAACAAAATGATGCCTCATCCAAGGGTTTTCAGATTTTAATCCCAAAATTTCTTAGAAAGCAAAGTTAATTGCAACTCCTTTGATAATACAGTTAAGATCGTTATAGTAACATTAAAAAAAATATTCTTCACCTTAAAAAGAAATTTTAACTCAACTCCAAACTTAAAGAACATGATGATTTATGATTTTCTATAAAACCACTGTTTTCCAACTTCAGTATGAAAGCAATTACTTAGGTAGTTTGTTAAACATGCAGACCTTCAGGTGGCACCCCCAGAAATACTAGACCCAGCATGGTGCCCAAGAATCTGCATTTTAACAAACACACCAGGGAATTCTAACATGGGTAGCCTGTGGTTCATTTTGAGATCCATTGCAGATGGTTAAGCTAAAATATCTTTGAAAATAGGTAGGGGAGGTGCCGCCTGGGTGGCTCAGTTGGTTGGGCATCTGACTTCGGCTCGGGTCATGATCTCACAGTTCACGGGTTCGAGCCCCACATCGGGCTCTGTGCTGACAGCTGGGAGCCTGGAGTCTGCTTTGTATTCTGTGTCCCTCGCTTTCTGCCCCTCCCCCACTCATGCTGTGTCTCTGTCTCTGTCTCTCTCTCAAAAATAAACATTAAAAAAAAACTTTTTTAAAGAAAATAGGGGATTTTGTGTTAGAATACTTAAATAAGTAACAGTAGAAAAGAGGAGATATGCAATTTTACGTTTCCACAAATTCCCTGTTTTACTAATGTGTGATTACTTTTTTGATGGCTAAGCTTTCCTAATATATATCATGCCTTTTTTGTTGTCGTTGTTAGAGAATTACAATACATCTTTACGGAGCCATACTATACCAACAATAAAAGTGATATTGTATATTGCTGTTTAAACATGATGAAATGAAAAGCAACATGTCTCACTCCTTAAAACTCCACGAAAATCACAGTAGACATTTATAGAAATTTAAACTCATAAAATCAAAGACAATGAGAAAGGACAGAATAGCAGCCAAGAGGAAGATGGAAAGCAGATAGAGGAAGAGGTGGTAAGAGGAAGACCAGACTAAAACCTTTAGTGATTATAGAGGGGATTAAGGGATGAGTAGCAAGCTAACTGGCACCATAGAATCCTGAAAAGTGGAAGAAAACAGGACTACTGAAGTCAGGGATGGAGCTGTGGAGTAAATAGAAAGGAATTTAAAAATCTGTGTACAAAATTGTTAGACCATAGAGTTACTCTCACCCAGTACAGCCAGCCAGCTAATCCTCTCCTCCCCCTTACAGAAAAATAAATGTTTATTTCTTGGAGAAGTTGAATTGGAAATGTTGAGGCTTAGGGGCTCCTGAACAAGGAAAGGGTAAGGGAAAAAACAAAGGATTAATGCAAAAGACCACAGTTGAACATTTAGATTTGTGGCCCCATTTCTTGCCTTTCCAAATGCGGACAGCCAGCTTCTATCACCCTTGGGATTAGAAATTGGAGGCATCTTCTCTAACGAAATTGAAAGAGAAGACATGGGAGTCTAACAATAAAGAGGTTACACTGTAATAGTTCATAAACCTCACCTACGGTTCCTGAACTTCCAGTTAGCTTTTTAGTGCCTCCCTATTTAATATGAAAGAACAATATATATTCAGGCACCATTAATGTAAGAAAGTCCTCCAATACAGAGATCAACATAAAAAGAAAAAAGCTCAGAGAAAACAGACAATATAAAGAGGGAAGAAAATTTCTTTAAGAGAGAAAATGCTCAGAGAGAGAAGTTATTGTGCCCAAGAAAAAACAGAAGAATTCTATTGTTTTTAAAAAAAGAGTAAGAAAACAGGAAAGAGCTCTTAGAAATTAAAATGCATGCTAGCTAGAAAACATTTAGCAGAAAGAATCAAAGAAAAAGATGAGAAATTTTTTTTTTTTTTTGTCAAAAGGGTAAAGTCAAAATATTTGACATGGGGGGAAAGGCGAACAAATTTAAAGAATCAGTCCAGAAGCTCTAACATCAAACTAATAAACTCCAAAAAGAGCACAATAAAGTAGATTTTTATTAGATGAGGGGTAGGGGAGTCTGTGTATCTCAGTAAATGCCCTTTAGTACTATTTGATTTCTTCAAGTATGAGCATATACAATGATAGTAAAGTGAGAAATATTAAATAAGAAAAGGACTAAGAATGCTAACCAAACTAATTCAACATTATCATAATTCTATATACCCTAAGAAAAATCTGTTACCTCACTTCAGCAACTATTATTTCATAACATAGAGAAATGTTTAAAACATATTCATTAAAATAAGCAGAGTATAAATATAATGTATAGTGACATGATTTCCTAACAAAATGTGTCTTTGCATGTACAAGAAAAAATGCAAGAAAATGATAAAAATGTTAAAGATAGCTATCTCCAAATTGTATAATTACAAATATTTTTGGTGAATTTTCATATTTTCTATACAGATGCACTGCTTTGAAAGTTGGAAATTTAGGGAAGTTTAAGGAAAGCCGGTGAGAAAAAAATATTTAAAGTGTTAAGAAATGATGTTACTAATGAAAACCCCATGTACTCTTGCTGTGAACAAATCACCATACTAAACTTGTTGCAGGTTACAAAAACATATAAGACACTGCTCCAGTTTCTCAAGAAGGTCACAGTCTAACATGGGAGAGATCAAAATGAATGTATATATAAATAACCGCAAATACATGATAAAATGTTTCCTAGGTATGAGGGCCAATACAGTTATGATTCTTTAGTGGGAAAGATCACTTTTAGATGGAATGTGGTTTAAGGAGGTTGGGAATAGAAGGATGAATAGGATTTCAAGAGGGCCAAATTGTATGAAGCCATTCCAGAAAGAACTAAGACTCAAGTGTAAAAGCTCCAGGTGATTTTGGCTGGATCCTGGGGTAGAAGATGGGATGTATGACTTAGGGCCAGTTAGTATAGGGTACTGAATGCCAGGTAAAGGGATTTGGAATATTTGGAATTATTCAATAGAAGTTAAGAGTCAGTAAATGTTGTTAAGGAGAGGACTAAAATAATTATGCAAGAAAACAGCTGGTTTGAAGTCTATTGTGCCAGCCCACGCTAGTGATCATGAAGAACGGAACTTGCATATTGGTTGTGGGAATGAGAAAGAAGGATAAACTTGAGAAACATCAAAGGAGTTGAGTATATAGAACTTAGCAATTACTGGGATGTGGGAAAAGAGGTAGGAGGCAACAAAAGGGGCTGTCTTGTTGTGAGTCTGGATTATTAAAACATTGGTAACAGCGGCACAAAAGAACAGTCAGAATAAAGAAGTAATTTTGTGGAGGGGCACCTGGGTGGCTCAGTCTTTTAAGCGTCTGACTTCAGCTGAGGTCATGATCTCCCGGTTCACGAGTTCGAGCCCGGCATCAGGCTGTGTGCTGACATCTAGGAGCCTGCTTTGGATTCTGTGTCACCCCCTCTCTCTGCCACTCCCCGCGATCACACTCTGTTTCTCTCTTAAAAATAAATAAACATTAAAAAACAATTTTGTGGAGGGAGATAATTTTGGATTTGCTGAATTTTAGATTTCAGAGGAATATACATGAGGCAATACTCAAAAGGCATTTGATAGTATGAGGTTGAAGGGCAGTTACTCAGCAAATACATATTGAGTGTCTTCTATGTTTAATAACCACCACAAGCACTATCAGTTCAAACACTGAGTAAAACACCATCTCTGCCTTTAGGACAAAGCTCATTTTTTGGACTAGGGAGATGAATAGATACCGTATGGATAATTAGAATGCAATTATCTTATGTAATGCATCAACAGAGTATGGACAGAGTGCTGTGATTGCACAGAAAAGAAAACTCCATCTTTTGGTTCACCAACATCATTCTAAAATGGTTTAAATGACCAGTAGCTACTTACAAACATGGGAAATTATTCCAAGCACAGTTTGGACATTTCATTGAAATGAGGGCTTCACCTAGAGGGAACAGAGGGAGACTGTTAATTATAGTGAGAATAAAATCTGAAGTTACATATCTATTTGCCAGGTAGGAAGAGTCATTGAGAAGCCAGTGAGGGGAAACACAAAATATAATCCCAGAAGCTCAAATAGGAGATTCAAGACACATGAAAGTTTGATAGTGGCCAAGAAATTAGGAAGATTTAGAATCAAAGTCCACTGGCTTTAGTGATTCAGAGGCTACTGATGACTTTATAAAAATGTTTTAGTAATATCAGAATGGAAGTGTTTGAGATGGTGAGAATGTATTAATATTTATCAAAATAAATGCAAAATACTGGTCTTCTTCTATGAATGTATATGTTTTACATACTAACTCATGGTTTATAAGCATACAGATGAACTAACTCATCATAGAGGGAGTAAATGTAAACAGTATTTCTGTGAACTTGATTTTTAAGAAATACCAAAGGAGTGACAGGAGGGAAGTGGTCTTCAGGGGCTAGTAGAGCCATTAGGTCTGGCAAGGATTGCTGATGATGTTTGAAAATAATTTTCAAAAAAGTAGTAAGGACATGATCTAGACTTTGAAGGGGCTGAGTACATGAGAATAAACACGAGGACGACAGCAGTTCCTGGAAATTCTCAAACACTGCCTCTCCTCAACCCTGCTCCACCACCCCCATTATCTGATTCACTTTTACTTTTCCTTCAGTTATCAGCCAAAGTGTTCCTACCTCAGGCAGACCTTCCTATCCAACTTCATCCAACTAAATTTGGCTCCCCACATTATGCTAGCACACCATTCTGCTCCGTAGAATCTACCACAATTTGTAAGATCTTGCTTATATATTTGTTAAATGTCTGTCTTCCTCACCAGACTACCAGCTGCATGAAGATGATAGGCACCAAGAGAGTGTTCTCCACTTTACATTCCAGCCTCATCACAGTGTTTGTACATGATAGGCTTTTTTCCAATACGTATTAGATGAGAGACAGAGGGATAAGGTGGAGCATTCCCAGAGTACATGTCTTAGAGATAAAACAGAGGATATCAAAGTCCAACATATGTTGCCCAGTATGTGGATTGCTATAGTAGAGCACGGATCAAGATTTGGGGAAATTGAGGTTATACTTCTAGAAGAGTTTGCTCAACTTGGGATGAAGAGGAAAGAGCAATTTTTTTTTAAATTTTTTAATGTTTATTTTTGAGAGAGAGAGACAGAGCATGAGCAGGGGAGGGGCAGAGAGAGAGGGAGACAGAATCTGAAGCAGGCTCCAGGCTCTGAGCTGTCAGCACAGAGCCCGACGCGGGGCTTGAACTCACAAACAATGAGATCATGACTTGAGCTGAAGTTGGATGCTTAGCCAACTGTGCCACCCAGGTGCCCCAAGAGTGATGTTTTAAAGTAGATGTCAAAATGGGAGAAGCTTATGTAAAGGAGAATATAGGATAGACTTCAAAAATGAGGCTAGTAAAAAAAAATGAGTTTCAAAAACAGTAAAAAGTATACAGTCTTTTCTTCCTTGTCCGGTGAGTTAAAAGTTCCTAAAGGATTGTGAGCCAAGGGGAGTGTAAGGGAATTATGGTTAAATTAAGTTGAGAGGTCTCAGGTTTGCTTATATAAATAAGGGGAAGAAAGCATAGTAGGTTGATATGTTCATAGTAAAACATAGTATCCTAGGACACAATGCAATAAGAGTGACAAAGGGTAAGACAGAGATGAGGAAACTAGTTTACAGTGAGCTACAGGTAGACTTGTTCAGTGCAAATTCACCTGTTTCTAGAGAAACAGCAATAAGAAACTGCCAAATTAAGTAACCGTAATAGCAAACAAAAGCTTTTTGTAGTATGTAGTCCTGTATCTTAAAATGCAATTATGTATAAATATATTATTTACATGAATGTTTTTGACTAAAAGTATTTTCTTATAATTTTTAATGCTGTCACACAGCGATAAAGATTTTTCACAATATAGAGATACCTTAGTTCAATGTATAGAAATTCTTGGTTCTGAAAAATAGAAGTTAGTTTGCCTCATATTTTTAGAAATGACTAATCCTGCCTTGGATAGCTTTTATTTAACACCATTTTGAAAAATTATGACCATGAAATAAGTGACTTTATGTGTACCTCAAATACAATTTAAAAAATTGTGTGTGTGTTTTTTTTAGCAGTATAGTGAAATTTCTATGCAGCTATGAACACCTTGCCTTGTTACAGTATTTCAGTTCCTCTTGTGACCAGCGTCATAGCATGGGTTTGTAAGGTGACTGGAGTTAGAGATACTATCTTTGACTATGAAAAAGAGTGGTCTGTTTGTCCTTTGGGCAAAACAAAGTGATTCCTATGTCAGATGAGGGCCACTGACCTGATTCACACTGTGCTTTACTGATGAGGGCTTTGGCACAGACCAGCTGGTGTTTTATGTTTTTTCCTGTATTCGTTCAAAACCAAGAATTAATGTGCTCTCTGATATCCTTGTGACTTAACATACATTAAACATATCTCTTTCCGTAAATGTGTTTTCCTTCATCAAAGTTTTTTGGTTTTTTTTTTTAATGTGAGCATTGAAGTATTTTACCAGGTATATTGACATACGGCTCTCTGGTTACTAAGAAAATTCATTTCCTGAATGTGAAATGCATTAGAAAATGCTGCTATCATTGTATAACTAAATATGTTGGGGCTTCAGTGGTTACTGTTAATAATTCTGACTCAAAGCACCTAGTAGGTTAGTTCTTGGTAACCTAAGAACAGGCTGATGTGGGAGAATACACTTCTCTTCTGCAAAGTTTTGCATGTATGAATAGTTATTACCAAGGTGGAAAGAAAAGAGAAACTCTCTGCTTTTATCTTTACTTTTTCTCATCACTTGAATTCTTTTTAGTCTCCTTGGTGCCCATGAATAATCTTTTCATTAAACGATGACATTCAAGTTATTGCATTTTATTTTCTTCAGTAAAAATTTTCTGTCTTTATCCTCCCCCTGCAAAAAAAAATTTAAAAAAATTCTTACCATGTATCTAGGACACTCGTGATTTGTCTTTTGAATGAGTCAAAGCTGAGAGAATTGTGTAAGGGCAAATGTTAGTGTTACGAGTCAGATAATTTGAAGACTGATCATCAGCCCCTCATGATCTAGGATACAGTCAGAGCATGAATTTGATTCAGTATTTCCCCTATCTCCAAAGGTACGATCTACCTTATCTTCTTGCTCGCTTTTAGTCTTGTTAGAAATTTATTAGCTTTTCTCGCCTAAATCAGAGTGTGGAGGAGGAAGAGATTTGAGTCTGAAAGGCATATAAATGCTTCCTCCACACTATCAAAAGTCAGATATTAATTTTGCTTTGGATGAGACTGCTGGCACGCTAACCTCGCGTTCTCTTTGCAGTGGGTAAACCTCACAAGTGCAACTACTGTGGACGAAGCTACAAGCAGCGCAGTTCACTGGAGGAGCACAAGGAACGCTGCCACAACTATCTCCAGAATGTCAGCATGGAGGCTGCTGGGCAGGTCATGAGTCACCATGGTGGGTAGAAATGGCATTCACCATTTTCATTCCCCCTCACTACTTCTGTAGTTCTTTATGGGTTAAACAGTTCCTCTACCCTTGAGCATGAAGATGAAATCTTACTCTTTTTTTCAAACAATTTTAGATCGCGTTAACTTTGCCTGGGATTATCTTCTTAAGCACTTGAAATAAGTTGAGCTTTGGGACCCTTGACAAACAACCTATAGTGAGTTTTTAGGATACTCCCAAAGTATTTCTGATAACATGTGTTTGAATTAACATAATAATGGCAGCCGACCTTGAGTACACCAAAGGAAGAGAGCATTTACTCTTTCTCTTTCATTGGCTGTGCCAAGTAGTTAGAAATGGTTCTATGTAAGTCTGTAGGGTTCCTAAAAGAGTTGGTTGGTTGTGTATTTTCATTTCTCTTGGTAACTGATTAGTGATATAATTGATCTTTCTCTAATCAGCTTTGTGATTTATCTTGGGAATTACTCATTTTGCTTCCTACTAGTATAGGGAGCGATCTAGATTAAAATTAGGCACCCACTTCCCTCCACAAAAATCAGAACCCAAGCAAAACATCCTCATCTCCATAATATACAATAGCAGGTAGGAAGGTAGTTTCTAAGGTTTATCAATTAATAACTCTGTGTTACTGAAAAATTAATGTTTGTATATCAGCCTTACAAAGGAAAGTTATGAATTTCAATTCTTTAGATTTGGGGCATCTGTTTTGTCCTAATTATATTTTTATGCTGATTAATTTTATCCTTCATATAAGTACATACGGAAGTCTTATTGTTGCACTTCTATCTTTTATTTTAAAAGATTTAGTCAATATCAAATAGTATAATTGGGGAATGCTATAGTCATTTTTAAAATGTAAATATCTATTTAGCAACTTATATACAGCTCAAGGATTATTTGTGGGTTTTTTTTGTGTTATTTTATGTAGTACATACTGTGGAACTGTGTTTATTGGACAGCAAGTGATTATTTGTTGTCGAATTGGAAATTTAAAATATTTACTTTGCTACCCTGAATAATTGAAGCATTTCTTCTTGAGGGTAGTTTATATAATCTAAAGAATTATATAATTCTATTTGTTGAGAATGAGTACATTTATTTTTATATTATCATTATTAACAGTTTTAAAAACCTGTCTGTGCTTTATGTCTTAGTAAATTTGATAGTGCAAGCTTGCATCACCTGGGCTTGAGGTGTAGCATGGGGTCCAGAGCATGGAACTTAAAATGCTAAATCTCAGAGTCCAGTAAGCCTGGCCTGGCTGTGTGGCATCTGTGTGCGTCACATGCTTGGTATGAGAATTAAGTGGGACTGGATGTGAAATAAACCATTCTTTTCACTATTAGATTTCAGGGCATTAAATATTAAGAAATATTAAATGTTCCATACCCTATAAAGTTATGTTACTTATCAGCATTAACAGGCATTTGAAGTTTCGTTTGCCTACTTGAGCACACTGTTTCTGTTTAAATTGTTTTTAGAGGTGGTTTGAGGCAGGGTAACTGATGGAGGCTTGAGGGCATGCCGAAACTTAAGATACCTTGTGGTACTAATTTTTCCATATAATGTTCTCTCATTGCAATTTTGACATTGGATTGGGTTAATTATATTAATTTATTTTTCATTGAGTTATTTATGAAACTCTGTTGCACACACATCTGAATTAGAAACAGAGTCTCTTCTAAAACACATTATGTTGTTATGGGAAGGTAAAGTGTACATAAATAGTCAACATTTAACTATGCGTTGGCAAATTAACCAGTTATAGAATAAGCGCTGACAAAAAAATTTAAGCAGGTGTATTTGAGGAGGGGAGGAGACATTTAAACAGCTATAGCTTCAACCTCCATTTCTCAGATTGCTTAGCCCTCGACGGTGAAAAGCCTTCTATAGGTTGCTGTAAAACTGGAACTGAATGGGGTAAGTGGGAAAGACAGTCAGGTACTGGGTAGAGCAGGGGGCAAAGTGTATGGTGAGGGTGGGAGAACGACATAGGTTTAGGCCCATTTATAGGCCCAAATACTCGTTTTTCCACCATGTTGGATATAGTTTTAAACATTTAAGGTTATATTAATACCATTTCATACTGTACTTCTAGGTATGTTGTAGTAATAATTTGAGATTATCCTTAATCTCCTTTTCCTTTTGTTAATATTCTTAATACAGAATTGAGTGTATGGGGTAGGAACTGACCAAAAGAGAAAAAAAAAAACATGGACAGAATATTCTCAGAGTTCATCATTAACCTTGTCTCATATACATAGCTTGGCATGTGTCTCCTTTGAAAGACGGCCACGGTGAAATTCGTATTTATCCCCATCCCTCTCCTACTATCCTGCTTATCTTGTCTATTTTTTTTTTATCTTATCTTCAGTGGTAGGGGTGGCCATTACCATCATTGTGGCTGCCATTAACTCTTTGAAATTCATTATTATTCTTTTTTTTTTGGTTCATATCTGACATAGTTATGTCTCCTAGCCACTCATTCCTAAAACATGTTCTTCCCCATGTTGGCTCTTCCAGGGAGGGACATGTCTGAAGTCAAAGAGGCACTCTTTCACTTCATTCAGGAAACATTTATTGAAGGCTTGCTATGTGCCTATTTTTATGAAACATTCTGGGAATATAAAGATACCTGGATGCAATTTCTTTCTTACATTTATAGTCTGATAGGAAATATGTACTTTTAAAAAAAGATAAATAAAATGAAATAAATGCTGTAATAAAGACATATACATACTTCTGTAGGAGCACAAATGCAGACCTGACCTAACTCTGTCTAGAGAAAACAAAGAAATCTTATGTGCAGTGTTTGATTTGTACATGAGGTTGAGAAAAATCACACAAATTAGATTCACAGAGAATGTACGTTCCAGGCAGAGCACTTGCCATAGGCTAACACTTGGAAGTATAAAAAAACATTCGCAGGTTCCCGGACATTGAACATAGTTGCATTTAAAGAAGTGATAGGAAATAAGTCTAACATAATTGGTTGCAATGCAAAAATGGAGCCTTTTATGCTAATACAATGTTTGAATTCCACTGGAGTAATCTGATTTTTCTCTTGTAAAGAAAAATGTCACCAGTGTAGAATATAGGAGAGATGACTGACTGAGGGACAAGGAGAGACTAGAATTAAGAATGCCAAGGAAAAGACGAGAAAACAGGAGCAGGAGAAGAGAACTGGATGAAACACTAGAGACATGTTTTGGAGATAGAATAAGAAGTTTTTGACTTTGAGGGAAAAGGAGAAAATTCATGACTTGTAGTTTTGGAAATAAAGATAATAATAATTTTATGGCAGATTATCTTATTTGAAAATTATCTTTATGCTCATTTCTCAAGGCTCTTTAGCTTGAAGAAAAAGCTTTAAAAAGTGAAGTATGTAATTAGCTTTTTCCCCCTTGCCAGGAGACAAAAATGAAAGCATGAACCAAAAGATAGCTAGCTTTAAAGCAAGGACATATATTATTAAGTTTATGCTTTGAATTATTTGAGAAAGGGAAGTTCTTTATTACAAGTCTGGGAACATAATTGAGAACCTGTAAACTCTAGTAAGTTCCTTCAACTTGTTTCCATCCGGTAACATTATTTCCTCCATAAAGTCATTCAGTAAAAAAAACCTTGAATATTGTATTTGTCTTATATGATAAAACGTACTAGAGACACAAATAAAATGCAATCTGTACCCTATGGTTACTTACCAACTACTGTTAGAAATAGACCAGTAAACCAACACAATAGTCTGATAAGCTTTACAGGGGCATGTAGGATAGATGTCTAAACCAGATGAGGTGTCCAAGAGAAATTTCTGGGGCAAGTTTTGTTTGAGTGAAGATTTGAAAGACAACACAGCCATCCATGAAAGGAGTCTTTTGTGCAGAGAGAACAACATGTGTGAAGATATAGAAGCCTAAAAGATTATGGAGAGTTAAGGACCAACAAGTAACTGTATAATTAGAGCCCAGTTTGTACGGGCAAAAGAAATTGGAAGGTGATAGGCCAGAGAAATAGTCTGTGAACAGAATATCAAAGACTTATTGTGCTAAGCAAAGAATTTTGTATTTTATCCTAAAAAATATTATTGTATTCACATTTTATTTCTAGAGATATAGGAGATAAAAGAATCAAGAGAGAAGCAAGTAGACCATTGCAACAATCTCCTGATTGGTCAAGTAGGGCTTAGTAGCCTGGCATAAACAGTTAGAAATTGAGAGCAACTATACATGTAAAATCTAAAATACACAGTACACTCATGTATGTGTATTAGGAGGAGGTGAGAGAAGGGAAAGGAGACTGAGTGAAAGGAAGAAATCTAGTATTTGTCATAGATATTTAGCATGGATGATCAGGTAGATAATGGTGCCGTCTAAGTAGATGGAAATTGGAAAAATAGGAGAAAGTATGGGGTGAGAAATGGAGATTTCGGCTTTTGAACACATTACCTTTTAGGCACTTGTGAGAGACTGCCAAGTGAAACTGTCTAGGAGGAAGTTGAATATATAGATCTCAAATTCTCAAGAGAAGTCTGGGTAGGAAATAAAGATTTGGGAGTCATCATTATATAGGTTGTAACCTGAAGTAATATGTTTTCTAAAGTTATATGGGTAACTATAGAGTGAGACATCTAGAAAGCCAAGAAAACACCAGAAGGAAAAAAAGAAAAAAAAAAAAAGAAGAGCCATGAAGATAAGTAGGAGCAGAGAATGGAAAATGGAAAGAGTGATTTCAAAGCAAGCCAGTACTGTCAGATGTTATCAAGAAAATAAGATAAACTGATTTTTTTTTTTATTTGGCAACATGGAGAAAGTCTGTGACAATATAGATGACATCCATTATTTTTCCCTGCCCTACAAAACTTCCTTCTTCTTTTGATAACCAAACTTCTATTTTCCTTTAGAGAACTGTCCTCCTATTATATGAAAAGACTATAAGCGTAGCTTCCCTGCCCTTTCCTGGCCAGGGGGTGGACATGTGATCTAATCTAGACTGTCTTTTTGGATTTTGAATTTGAGTGGATTGTTTGGTAAACATGGCTATGTTGGGAACACTCTTAGATGCTTCTGTCTTTAAGATTTATAAATGTGATGAGATAATGAAATAATGCAATTACAAACATATTTTCCTCTTGGCTATAACTTCAAAAATAAGGTCAAGGAAATATCTGGTTATGAAGTTTGCTCTAACAAGTAAGATTAGCTTATTGGTATTTTCTTAGCCTAGATAAATCTCTCACTATGTGATTGATGCATTATTGAGTTAACTTAAGAACTTGTTTTCTGTTTCAAGCCCAAACATTGCACCCAGACCCATGAAAGAAAAAAAAAAAAAAAAAAAACATTCCGATTAGTTATGTAATTGAGAAAATGTATCAGATCTTTTCCCAATGGCAGACCTTAAAAATATGTCAAACTTGTTTATCAAAAGTCAACAGTCTAATTATCTCAACAAAAAAAATAGTATAGTGTACTGGCTAAGGGCCCAGGCTCTAGAGCCGGGCCACCTAGGTTCAACTCAACATATTCCGTATGAACTAGACATAAACAGCAAGGAGTCTCTGGGTTTTTGTTTCCCCATCTACAAAATGGAGATGGGACTGATCTCAAGGGGGTTATTGAAAAGATTAAATAATTTAATGCAGTCTTAAAACAGTACTTAGCACATAGTATATATCAGTTACTATTATTATTGCTGATATGGTAGAAATAGGTTCAATATTTGATATGTGGAGGGCTGATGTTAAATAGAAGCAAGACCAGAGCTCTGACAAAGTCATTGTTTTCAGTTCACATGAGCTTCATTGAACTTGGGACAAATCATCTGAATTGAGGTGGATGTGGTGTGGGACAGTTCGCACACCCAGGTTTCGTTTTGAGTGTTAAATGTGTGCAAATATGAAAATTCAAGGTTAGACTTAGAGCAAAACTGCCAAGTTTTAGATTACTCATTTCAAAACTAATTATTATATTCAATTTGGGGGCAAACCCTGTTAACCAGTTTTGCTGTTTTTTTAACAAAATTTACAACAACAAACTTTTTTTTTCTTTCCTTCTTTCATTTTGGATCCCAGTTTGTGACATATTTTCATCTTCAGTCCATACATAGCCTGTTTTTTAGCTTGACAGTTATGTTAAATAATGTAGTAATTGCCTATGAATCCACCACCCAAAACAAAAATTAAGACTTTGACAATAATCTGTATCTAACTAATGGTTCCAATCACATCCATTCTCGACTGCCATTCCATCCTCCTGGCCACCCTTGTTTGAATTTTTTGGTCAGCCTTTCTTTGCTTTCCTTTTTAAGTATTTGCTTTTACTTTAGTTATTGGCTAAAGAGAACATAATGTTTCGTGTAACATCTTGGGATATAATTTTTTTCCACTTGGTAACATCATGGATTATATCAGTATAGAAAATGACCCGAGTATTTCCTTCTTTCTGAATCTCATAATCTCCTTTTACATTAACATCCAGTAATTGCAGAATCTCTTGCCAATCGTAGCCATATCTTATAAGGTTGAAGATTAAATTCTTCTGGTCTATCCACTAGAATATACTAGGTTAACCCAAAATTTAGATTGGATATAGATTTCTTTAAACATGTCCAAATTAGGAAAAGATTTTTCTGTTGCCATTTTTCATTTCTTCAAAATCAGCAACCTGTATTGGTTATTAAGTAGGTCACCTGAATGGTTCACCAGATTTTCTTAACTTTCATCTCTTGCTTTCTCATTTTACTTTAGTGTCTGGTCTTATAAATGAGAATGTATTGTGTTTCACACAGTGGAACTCTCCTTTACAAATGAAAGGAGCAGAATAAATCATTTTACAGTGTATGCTGAACAAGTAAACATATTCTAAAATAGGAATCCTGTAGGCTCCCAAACGGCCCTGGCACAGGTACAATTAGAGAAAGTAACGATAATCAAGAATAAGTTATGGTCTTTCCTGTGAACTCTGGCTTCAATCATTGATCTCATCTGTCTCAGATGTTACTCTATCCTTAAACATCCTTTGACAGTATTTCTATGCAAAAACTTTTGTGAAATCCTCTTTCTATACTATGAATGTCAATATGTAATGTCAATATCTGTGAACTACTCTATTAGCCCCTAGCAACTTAGACAAATGTGATGCAGAGGAAGCAGCTTTGGAGAGTTTATGTCAAATGAGTTAGAGCAGTTTAGTGAACAAATATGCCAATTTGGAAATGGAATGTTTTATCCTGCTGAAGAGCTCTTTTTAAAATAAATTGGAGTCATAAAGCTGCCACAGTTTACTGTGTATAGACATGTTCAGAATTGAAACTCCTTCATGAAGGCTGCTTTGTGCAGGTATTTATCTACTACCAGTAGGGCTAATAGCTCACTTGTCTCATCAATAGAAAATCTGCTACAGGAAAATACATGGGTGAAAAAAAAAAACCTGGTTAAATATCGTGCTGTTATTCTGTGTGTCTGTTTAAGCTTTCCTGCAAAACAAGTTGACTTACTTAATTTGTTTTAGAAAAATAAACTCCAAAAGCCTTGAGAATAGTGCAGTCTTAAAGTGGTATTGATTTTAATCAATGTTAAAAACACTTTCAGAGGAGTAAGATGAGAAACAAGATGAACATGTTTGCCACCAATAGTGGCCAACAGTTTGTCATTGATTTGAGAACGACTCGAATAAAAACAAATCCCCTCTGTGTGTGTGTGTGTATGTGTGTGTGTAAAATTAAAGAGTGTACTTTAACACTAAAGGTTATTCTTTCTACTTTTATCCAAGCATACTATCTTATGTTTATCTAACACATATTGAGATGGCAAATCCAGCTTTGTATCTTTTTAAAATGTTGAAGAAATTATCAGATTGCATTTTTTGTATGGTTTTACATAGTACCTCCTATGGAAGATTGTAAGGAACAAGAGCCTATTATGGACAACAATATTTCTCTGGTGCCTTTTGAGAGACCTGCTGTCATAGAGAAGCTCACAGGGAATATGGGAAAACGTAAAAGCTCCACTCCACAAAAGTTTGTGGGTAAGCATTACAAATGATTTTACTTCAAAGGTGGTTTTAATGAGAAGTATGTTCCCATGTATTAGAACTACAGATAGTATATTTCAGTTCAAGAGATAAATACCCATCTCTTTTGTCCATTATTCATTTCTGCTTTATGCTGTCCCATGTGTACCTCCCTCCCTCTCTCTGTCTCTTTCTTTCTCTCTCTCTCTCTCTCTCTCTCTCTCTCTCTCACACACACACACACACACACACACACACACACACACCTTTAGATATATGGGCCTAGGAAATTAAAGAAAGACTGATAGAAGTTGCTACCTCAAAACTAAATTATAAAGTACACTAGTATGTAAAAATGTCCATTTATTTACAAAATAAAGATACTTAAGGAGAATGGTGTCATCTGTTAGCCAGTTTTGTGATGTTTTCCAATTTGCACTAGTTCTAGGTCTTTAAACTGTTTTCTTTACATGAGATTAACGCTTTTACTATTTTATCTAGAATTAAGAGAAATATTTTCCCCCAAAATGCTGCATTAGAAAAATAATGCAGCGACCTACATTCAAGATCTTGCATATTTGGATCTTTGTTTTCATCTGGCCTATGGTTTTGAAACAAAAAGTTAAATATACTGTGCTTAGACTTTTCTTTTTCATTTCCAAGCCCTTAGATGCAAAAAACATCTAAGTTTTTTAAGAATGTATAAAAGATAGTGGGGTGCCTGGGTAGCTCCATTGGTTTTAATCCTCTGACTCTTGTTTTCAGCTCAGGTCAGTATCTCAGAGTTCATGGGATTGAGCCCTGTGTAGGGCTCTGTGCTGACAGTATGGAGCCTGCTTACAATTCTCTCCCTCTCTTTCTGCCCCTCCCTTGCTCGCATTCTCTCTCTCCCTCTCTCTCTGTCTCTCTCAAAATAAATAAAATTTAAAAAGAATATATAAAAATAGTGATTCTATATAAAGAATTGCCATTAATTATATATGTAATATATCTATTCTTATAGATTTTATTACTATAAAGGGTAAAAATTAGAAGAGAAAAATATTCAAATAGATACTCATATTCTATTGTCAAAGAGTATTGTGGAACATCCTGATATGGGTTGAGTGATGACCGGTAGAAAATCTTTGGTTATTTCAGGGAGGGAAGGCTAATAAAATTCTTTTACTCCAATAATCAATCACTTAGAGAAGATATCCTTTCAATCTGAAATCGCAGAACTAACAAATCACCAAAATACCATTTTAAGACAAGCTGGAGAGATTTATTGACAGAGCTCTTTGAAAAAAAGACTAGAGAATGGCTCTAAGGGATCACAGTTGATACTGATAAAGCCCCTGCAAGAATACTCAAAGGCTTGCCTTGGGCCCTAAGTAACTTTTCTTCCAGTCTTTCTTCCTTTATATAAATGTTTTTTGTGTTTTTTTTTTATGTCTTCTGAATCTATTTAGTTTTGTTCTTTGTAACATTTTCAATGTTTACTATGACTTAGAAATGCTATTCTCAATTTGATTTGATTATGTCCTTAGAAAAGGGGGACAGATTTTTTCCTAATTACATATTGATTTTAAAATAATAACATTAGATTCTTATTAGGAATTTAATGGTATTTTTTTATTTGGATTATCCTTTCGAGTAGTATATAAAAAGCAATCACACATTGTCTCTGTGATGGTTTTTGAAATGAAAATTTCATCACTCCACACTCACTATAAATTCCTTTTTACCATGCCCGTCAGTTAAATACTATTCTTTGACCTTTTCAAGCCCTACAGACCAATGATCCCTGAACTTTCTATCTTTTTGTGTTCTCCTCTCTTTTTATTATCAGCTTAGATTCCATGGTTAATCATGTTTACTACTCTGTTGCCAATATTCTTGACTCTCTTACTTTGTTGTCTTTCTATCACCTTCTCCTAGTGAAACCCCACTAGGAAACCCCACTCTATTGAAAGCAGAGAAACATCTGTCCCATATCTACAGGGCTGCTAGTACTTTTGGAGAAAATCCCACAGCCTTACAAATTGGTCACTATGAATCAGTGAATAAGTGATCTCAAATATCAGTTGTTCCATCCACATTGTAGCAGTCCTACTTTGATCCCATTCCTGCATAGTCCTCTCTCCTGCTGAACCCTATAGCCATTTCAACATTTATTCTCCACAAACATGGTATCTCACTTCTTGATGGTATTCTAGCTCAATTTACAGGGAATAAAGTCATTTGCAATGATTTCAATATAATATTACTAATTTTATAAGGATTAAGTGCATTTATAGGAATATTTTCTTTTTTTCCTCCTTGTTTCAATGAAAGAAGTATCCCTCTTTTTAATTAAGGTTAATTCCTCTTCTTGTGCCCTGGAATTCTTCTGTCACAGCCTCCCCCCTGCCCCTCCCGATACATTACATTTTATTATTCCTTTTTCTCACTTGTATTTTCAGTCTTCCCCCTCTATTGGCATTTTCCTTTTAGTATTTAATATGATAAACTCTCATCATTTAAAAAAAAAAATTCCCTCAAAACCAAATCTCCTTCCTGCTACTACCTACTTTCTCCTCTTCAAAAAATGGAGTGGTTGAAAGAGTTCTCTACGCTTGCTTTCCATAATTTCTTTCTTTCTACTCATTCCCTAGTCTATGCAACCTGGTTTTCTTCCCCATGAAATGATTCTTATCAACGTCACCAGCTTCCATAGTGTCAAGTGCAGTGGACCCTTTTTAGACTATCTTATATCAGTCAGAGAGAACATTTGCCACTCTTGAATAATTCATTGCTTTTGAAACACTTCTTTCCTTGGTATCCATGACATTGATCTCTTGCCTTTCTTCTAGCTTCTCTGCTCCTTCTCAGTCTTCATTATGAATCTACCCTTAACAGCCATGCAGATGGGGCAAAAGTACTAATGAAGGCCTCCATTCATATGCCTAAATGTTTTAATATTTTAAATTAAGCTGAAAAATTATTTTTTTAAGTTTATTTATTTTGAGGGAGGGAGGAGAAGGGACAGAGAGAAAGAGAGAGAGAATCCCAAGCAGGCTCCGTGCTGACAGCGCAGAGCCTGATGCAGGGCTTGAAATCACAAACCACAAGATCATGACCTGAGCTGAAACCAAGAGTCAGATGTTTAACCACCTGAGAGACCCAGATGCCCCTAAGCTGAAAAACTATTGTTCTACCTTCCTAACTTGGAAGACTGAGTTCAAATAAATATAGAATGCTTTGATCCTTTAGAGTTCCACACCATACCTTGACAGCATGAGCAGAACCACTGCCTGACCTGGAGCCAGCCCTCTCTCTTAGACCCACTTCTGTTTCTTTCTAGTACCAAAAGGGGCCTCATGCATATGCATGTGGACACCTCAGCCTGCACATTCAGTTTCTTTTCACATTGCACCCCACACACAGCACATAAAGAGTAGTGTATTAGCCTCTCCTCAGGCCTAAGTGTGTGCATACCAGGAAGATAGACCATATGAAGAGGACTATGCTAACCCTTAGTGCAAACTCAGTGCCATTTGGGAAAGGAATTCTTCAGTCTTGGGTATCCAGGGTATGGTCTAGGGAGTAATCTCCAGACAGGCATATTCCTTTGGCTCTACACATTCCTCATTCCATGAGGAGCAAGGGACTCTGTAAACATGGGGCCCAGTGCAGGAATCCAACTTGCCTTGGTCTGTGGGCAGGCATAAAAATCTTGGTGTTCTCCCAGGTTCTATTTTTGACCTTCTCATCTTCATACTTTACCAATGCTTGGGTTATACCTTTTATTCTCTTGGCTTCAGAAGTTACTTTCTATCAACTGATGACTTATGTATCTACATCTCAAGCCCATATCTCTCTTCTAAATTTTAGACTCTACTCAGCAGTTACTGGACCACGACTATTACTCATAGTTTTCCGAAATTGAATTCATCATCTTTTCTATCTGCTATCCACTAAGTTTCCCAGATAAGAAACGGGCTCCATGCTTAACTTCTTTCTCTTTTTCATTCTCTAAGTCTAGATAATCACCAAGCCCTAGAAACTATATTTTCTAAATTTCTCTCCATTTCATCGGGTTTTCTCCATTTCCACTACCACTATACTAATTCAGGCCACCATGATCTTTATAGCAATAACCTCCTAAACCATCTTTATAAATAAATATCTAGTCAAGTCACTTTCCCATTTAACCCTATTAATCTGTATTGCTCTCAGCATGAAATTCAAATTCCTTAGCTGTTGAATGAGCCTTGTTATTATCTTCTCTTTCTCATCTATTTCCACTGTCAGCTATATACTGAAATTTAAGTAATCCCTTGAACAAGTCATACCCTCTTGCCTCTGAGCTTTCCTGCCAGCTGCTCCACCCCCACGTTCCTTTACTTGGCTAATATTTGTCATCACATTCTTATCTCTGATGCTACTTTCTTCAAGAAGTCTTCTTTTACTCCCTTAATATATATTCCTTTTATTTGACCTCATAGCACATATCACACTGTATTATAAATGATTCCTAAATCACTGTCACTCTCTCTAAACTGTAAGCTCTTTGAGAATATAGATTAGGTTTGTCTAGCTTAACTTTTTAAGTCTTAACATTGCAGTATCTTAAATTGGATGCCATGAGATCAGGTCTCATCATTTTTTTCTTCCATTTTCATTACTCCGATTATAACCCTAATCTCACTTTGGGGACCTCTTTTCAAACCTGAAATAATACTAGTGATCCAAAAGTGCTTTTCCAGAATGCAGTTCTGTAGATAAACATTTTTTTATCAACATTACAAATTAGTCATCCATCTATAACAACATACTAAACATTTATAAGAAGTCCACATATATTTTTAAGAAGCCTTTATCTGTAAGATTTACCTATGAAAGTAACCAGGCAATTAGTAGGAGACCACGTTGTTTTAGTGGCAGAATTTTAAAAAGATAAAATACACCGTCCAAAGCTGGAAACATTTAAAGGAGAAAAATTAAAATGACTTCTCCTGCTTTATGCACAAGGCTCTTTTACGGTTAATCTTTAGACACTGTGTTGAAGTAAAATACTGATTTGTTGAAGTAGATATTAAAGGGAAAACTACAAAAATACTTCAATCAAGATAAAGCATGGAAAACTAACAATGGGTGTACATATCAGCACCATTGCCCATATGTCTAAACAAGGAAGGGATGGTGTAAAAATGATGAATTCCCCATTTCAAGAAACAAAACAACAAATATATTATTTTCCAAGTTTGTAAATAAACTACTTGTGGAAATAACTCCTGTTTTTAAATAGTCCTAAATTCCATTCAGTTTATCAAACAATACAACTTTTAACAGTGTTTTAATGGTGTCATCTTTGAATTCTCTAGGGTGACAAATGTCGACTCTATAATTTTTTTTTTTCTAATGTAGCAGTTAAATCAACCAAATTAACTGTATATAACAATGAAGTGACAGATGTTATAATCAGATCACTCTCGCTTTTATGCTCTTTGTGGCTTGGTCACTGATGTCTAAAATATGCAAAACAAGCATAGTCTCTGACTTATTTTCACCTGGTATTTCTGCTTTTGCCTACAGTTGCTGAGCTCTAGACAAGTGGAAATTCTAATTGAGAATGAAAATAGGATAACACACTCAATCATACCTTTCTGGCTAGATGCATTTTCATGATGGCATTAAAACAAGTGCAAATGGCTTGTGAAATTCTTATTACTAATCCTTTTTGCAGGCTGAGAGTATTTGAGTCTTAGCAGAATTAAAGAGCACAAATGCTTGATCTAAAGAATATCATATTATAGAAAATGGAGACAATTAACTTTGTACATTTATATTTTAATCCAGTCACTAATTTTGTTGTATTTTGTTTGTTTGTTTTTTTACTTTTCTTGCCCAACCCCTTTCAGGGGAAAAGCTCATGCGATTCAGCTACCCAGACATTCACTTTGATATGAACTTAACATATGAGAAAGAGGCTGAGCTAATGCAGTCTCATATGATGGACCAAGCCATCAACAATGCAATCACCTACCTTGGAGCTGAGGCCCTTCACCCACTGATGCAGCACCCGCCAAGCACAATCGCTGAGGTGGCCCCGGTTATAAGTTCAGCTTATTCTCAGGTCTATCATCCAAATAGGATAGAAAGACCCATTAGCAGGGAAACCTCCGATAGTCATGAAAACAACATGGATGGTCCTCTCTCTCTCATCAGACCAAAGAGTCGACCCCAGGAAAGAGAGGCCTCTCCCAGCAATAGCTGCCTGGATTCTACAGACTCAGAAAGCAGCCATGATGACCACCAGTCCTACCAAGGAAACCCTGCCTTAAATCCCAAGAGGAAACAAAGCCCAGCTTACATGAAGGAGGATGTCAAGGCTTTGGATACCACCAAGGCTCCTAAGGGCTCTCTGAAGGACATCTACAAGGTCTTCAATGGAGAAGGAGAACAGATTAGGGCCTTCAAGTGTGAGCACTGCCGAGTCCTTTTCCTAGACCATGTCATGTACACCATTCATATGGGTTGCCATGGCTACCGGGACCCACTGGAATGCAACATCTGTGGCTACAGAAGCCAGGACCGTTACGAGTTTTCATCACACATTGTTCGAGGGGAGCACACATTCCACTAGGCCTTTTCATTCCAAAGGGGACCCCTATGAAGTAACAAACTGCACATGAAGAAATACTGCACTTACAATCCCACCTTCCCTCAGATGTCGACATACCTTTTATTTTTGATTGTTTAATATTATTGCTGTCATTAATTCTTATTTTGTGGATGCAGTGTCATTTACTCTGCCTAATTACAATAAGGAAGAAACAGAAGAGAGAAGGGACAGGGGATATTGTTCTTGGTAACGTGGGAATTTAAGAGCGGTTCATTTCTGCCATGCATAAATATAAGGTATATCATGCTTTGGAAAAAAAAATCACTTGATTCATATAGGTTCACCTAAGAGATTCTAATTTGCCACTGATGTTCAGGATTATGATTGAAGGCAAGGAAGTTTGGAGTTTTCTGGGTAGAACTTCCACAGTTTAAAGTGGTATAAGTAATTTTACTCTTCAAAGAAGAAACTGTTTCAAAATGTAAACTTTTTTTTTCCTCTAGAGATCATGGAACACAAACACATGTGTTAATTTCAGTGATAATCCTTGGATGAGTTGTTGTGGGTTCTATGTTTACTTCCCCAATGGAATTTATAATACGGTATGTTATACACTGTACCATATAGCAAAACTTGTAAACTACAGGTAGTTGAGGACACCTACAATACATCTGAGGTCCTGTGATCTTATTTTTCTAAACTTAAGCACTGTTTTCCATAGTTTTGATGACTGGTATTTTATAGACACCCTGGCAGCCTTACTTTTAACACCTTTAATGAGTAGTATTTTTATCTAGTTTTAAGAATAACATATGGTCTAAGAGTGGCTAAGAGGCAGTCAGTAGTTTCCAGAAAGGACCTCTGCTTTTCATAAATTTGTTTTGGAAGTCTTCTTTTAAAGTTGTAATGTGATGGCGGCATAGTGTACATATTTGTTTCTAAAAGTATGCTTACGATTGTCACTTTATCAGCATTTAATCAGTGTTAACCAGTCAGCAGAAACATATAATTAGGCTAACCGTAGAAGTAAAAAAACTACTCAGAAATCCCTTTTCTGGTATTTCTCTTTTCCCACTGATTTTTTCAAGCTGTGACCACCCAGTGTTCTATCCATAGTCCATCATCCTTTACTACTTGAGTAGAAGATCATGAAACTCTTTGCTATAGGTTTTTGCTCTCAAAATCTTGGAGCAATTACTAATTTGACCTGAATATGGTAACTTGAACCCCATAAGGTTATGGAACTAGGGCTATTTATTCTAGTATTTCTTGAATAATAACATTTACCACTTTTGGTGCAAGGAAAAGGGAACTTCTTTGTAACCTGCACATTAGACCACAGATAAAAAAACAGCTTATTTTTTACACTTTTTGGGGTCTAGAATGTAACCTAACCTCCAAGCAAAAGTCACCATGTCCTGCACAGTTTTCCATCTCAAAAACATTCAACTACTTATAAGTCCTTGTCAGAAATGAATCTCAGTACCTTAGTAAAAAACAAAACAAAACAAAACAAAAAAAACTCTTAATCCATATGTTATCATTTTTCATGTGCAAATTTTTTATTTCATTTATAAAAAGATGCTCTGTTTTTTTATGTGCAGTCCAACAGCATTAGAGGGAAGGGAAAAATGAGATCAATTCAAGTCATTTTGGGGGGACATACCTGGATACAGAAATTGCTGCTTGTGTTGAGGGAGGACAGGCCTGACCATGGCTGGATTATCTGATAGCCATTTATGAGTACTGATTCTGTTAAGCAGTAACTGATAACTGCTCTTAAAAAAATCATTAAATAGGAGGCTGAAACTATGTTTTTAATGCAGAATGATGTGAGAACTAGCAAAATTAGAGACTTAAGGACAGAGAAGCACATCCGGCCCCAATACTGCTCTTGACTCATCTTCTCATTTATCATCTGCTTATTTAAACAGCTTCTGAGCACTAACACAGCTAGAGCTGGGCAAAGATGATTTTAACTCAGCTCTCCTTTACTCGTTCCTCTTATAATTATTTTTGGAGAAATGTCCAAACTAGTCCTTTAAATCTAAGAGAATGCACCAAAACAGAGACATGAAACGTTTTAAATAGAATACTGTTTTTTTTTTTCCCCTCCTGCATGCTTTGGTACATTGTGAACACACAGTTTATTCAAAGGTAAAGTATGCTTTTGAGACTTCCTTACCTCCCCCTACACTAACCACTCAAAAAATTGGAATTTCATATTTTTTTTCCCTTTTGGAGGAAGGTAAATAATGTAAGGTTACTGATTTTGTGTTTTACTGCAATTTAAGGAAATGTGGATGGCAGTGTGTTCATAACTTTGGCTGTGTGTGGATTTCTGCTGGCATCATCTATGAATTTTCTTCCTGTTCACTATTTGTTTTTTTCAGTGTATGAACAATCATGTGTCTACCTACCCTGGGATGAAGCTGAATTTTAGGTGGACCTAAAGAGTTGTGTAGTACCCCCATGAAGACAGTACTCCTTTTCTGATTTCATCTATTTGAGAATCTACTTTATCAAAGGGACAATATTTGTGAGAGTGTATTTGCTACAAGTGTATACTTGTACTTTCTTAGCTACATGATATGAGGAACAGAAAGAGATAAAGATGGCTCAGGGTGTGGCAGGGACAAATGAGGACGAGGTCAATTCAAATGTGCAGGTTAGAATTTTTGTGGGCATGGTGCTTTCTGGGAGACTCTAAATGGCTATATTTGCATGCTTCCTTCTTCACAAAAGGAAATAATGCAAGTTGGTAGGGCCTAAAAATAAATATGAGGGTCAGACACCAAATAAATCAAATTTTACATAACAGTTATATGCCCAGTTTATTTAGGTGAGATTTCACATTAGAGTACTGGAGGGGCATAAAAATGGGTTAGTCTCTTTCTTCTGGTTTGGCAAAAATTCAGAAATTCATCACATTGCTTCGCCCTGATTTTGCCCAGAAATTTACCTCCAGCTCCTGTTGGAGGTAAATTAGCTGCCTCTCTCTAATAGTGGTCAATCACTTTTAAAAAGCAATTCTAGCCTGGCTTTTTAGAATGGCGAAGATGACCAATAAGCAGATTGGAAGAGATTTCGAGTCGTTAAAACATTCCGTTGAGAATTTTCTGGAGGGACAGAACGCGAGAGACCAGGATTTAGATTTGGCTACAAAGTAGAAAATGGTTTTCCTCCATGCATACAAGCAATTGTACGTGTGTGTCAGTGCGTGCATGTGTGCGTACGGACATACACACTCCTTTGACGAAAAGTCATGAAAAGAAGCAATTAGAGTCAACACATGTCTTGCAAGAGCACTTAAAGAGTTAAAATTAGAGTTCATACCTGAGAAATTTAGTAAACTTACTTTACCAGATTGTATTAAGAAATATTAAAGAAGTTATTAGTATGTCTTTAGGACTAGTTCAACTATTAAACTAAAACCTTGGGCCTTTACAATCTACTTGCAGAATGAATCTAAACAAACAAGAAAAGGATTTTTAAGCTGATTTGGTATAACTTCCAAAACGAAGGAAACAAAAATAACTTTTGATTAGGAAGATACAAAAAAAATGATTAATGTTTACGTGTTGGCAAATGGAAAAAGACAATATTTTAGTGAGCTTGATGTTTTGGTATATAGTTACCATGTCTCAACTCTACACCTCACAAAACTATGAAGTCTTTATGATATGTTGACATCAGTGAAGGCATTTAGATGAAAATATATTTTAACTGATTTTCCAAATGTTATGTCATCCTATCTCCAAAATGATTCTGTAAAGTAGAAAAAGAACAGAAAAAGCTGCAAAAATACAAACAAAAAAAACCTGTATGCCCCTAGTTTCAAGAGAAAACTTAGATTATAAGAGGTACTGACTACATTTTTTTTTTTTTACTTTGAAATGTTCATTGTACAAGAAGAGATACATTACATTTGTGGTCCTCTTTAGTTATATTTTATATATTATTTTTAGTAAGTACTATCTGTATAAGATTATCCAAAAAAATTCCCCAAATGCAAAAGAAAAGAGTAGGGGTGAAATTAAAATTTGTATATATGAGAGTTATCTCAGAAATGTTTTTAAACCTCCAGTTTCTGCAAAATAATTAAAATATACAGTAACTGGTATCTTAAGATCCTGAGTTTAATGTATTAAATACTTATAAAATTTCTTGATATTGGTGCCTTTTTAAAATGCATTGAGAGAGTGTTGGTTAGCTGTTGTAGCTCTACAAACACTTTTATTATGTATTTTTAAAAACCACTTAAATTTGAGTACTATATAATACATCTTCATGTTCTTAGGGCAAAACTGTTAGAGGAAGTTCCAATCAGAGAATTTCAGCTCATCTGTTTAAAGCAAAAGGAAACTTTGCAACCAGATTTTAATCTTATTAGTTTGATAGTATTTCTGAATACCATTACAAGATCATGTAGGTAAAATATGGCATAGAGGGAAATTTCAGCTGTGAACTGCATTATGGTATGTGGTTTTGTTTTGTTTTTAAGGAAGAATCTGTTCTAGTATCACACAGGCTTTATTAGTGGAATTTTGGTCAATAAAATACAGTATTGTTTTGAAATTTCATTTATAGACTAGTGTTGTCCTAGTCTGAGAATCGGTCTCCTAATCTATTAATGTTTTATGGAATAATGTAAAGAAGCAGGTAATTAATTCTCCTTGAACAAAACAAAACTGAATAGTCATATCACATTGCTATTCTCCAAAGCATAATCTCAAATGGTTTCCTGCCATGATTGTGTATTACTTGCAATGGATGTGTTAGGATATGACAGCTTTTAAAAAATAAATAAAAATGAGCTGCTTGTTATACAAAGCAAATGTCATATGACCAAGAAGCTGTGATATGCTAGTGTTTCTTTTTATCATAGTGTATTGCTAGGCCAAATAATGACACCTTGAATATTTTTATTACATTTATTGCAGTAACCTAAAGTTTTGGGATTTCCATAAGGTTTTTATGTAACATTATATTTCTAGCTTTTTAGTTTTCTCTTGCTGTACTGTAAGTTTGTGAATATTTTTCACATGCACTCTTAGAAATAAGTTCCTAATTCTGTTTATGGGATTTTTCTCCCATAACATTGCATTTGTATATTTTCTGTATAAATTTGTTGTGAATTAACCTTTACCCCATACAGAGAGTGGTACGTGAATGACTAGTTTTCTAAGATGTCCTTTTTATTGTGAATAAGATATAAAATTTAGAGGCCCTCTGCTAAGCCACATAAAACACAACATATAACTTCATAAAGGTACAGATAAGCCAGTTTGCAGTTAATTGGGCCCTTCAAATTACCTCAAGTGACACACAGTAAGAAAAGCTTCTCAGACGGGTGGAGGTCACTGAATCCCCTACTATGCACTTATCAGGATTCTACTTAATTTACTGGAAGTGGATTTTTGAAAAATGAATACACTGTAACAAGGGAAGGACTCTGGGTTTTGTTTTTTGTTGTATTATTTTGTGTCTTTTTGTTACGTAGTTCAATTTCTGAAACTGTGATAAAACATTTTGACTGTCAGGCACTCTCAGATTTTGAACATAAAATCACTTCCCCTTCTGTGTAACTAAGTTCTTTGTTACCTCTTCAATTTTGTTCTCCTCCCCCAACCACCCTTTTCTCCCCGTCCACATCCTTTCCATCACTGCCTCTTGGACATCTCTGCCTCTCTTTCCCCCACTAGTTTGAAGATTAGGTCAACTCTTACTTCCGATTCATTGGTCTCTTAAGTCTTAACTTTTTGTGTGTGATTTTTTGTTGGCTGTATAATTTGCTGACATATTTTTATACTCAAGTGTAGTTTTATATTAAAAAGAGAAGTGGTTGGATTAAAAATAGTAAGGTATATAACCATTGTGCTACTTTCACTTTCAAATATTGGGTACCTAAAATAGGACGCCAGAGATCATGTCATCATAATATGGTATGTTTGCCTTCCTTTTCTGTTGGGTTTTGTGTTCTGATTTGGTTTTCCTCCTAAAATGTATGAGAGATTAAATAATTTTTTTTGCAAGAGTTTAGAAAGATGTTAAAAGTCTAAAGCAAAAAGTCTTAAAAATCTCCCAGTCGGGAGAAGATGCTTTAACATTACTATAATAATATTCCAGGTTTGGAGGGGGCTCTCCAGGCTTCATATTTGCTCTTAATACTTGGACCTTTTAGACCATGTGTTATAATTGCAATCTCCGAATGATTGCTTCTGCTATTTAGTTTAAAAGATATTTTTTCTTTTCTTTCTGTACAAGTGCAATACTTTCCTTGAAGTCTTAAAAACTATGGTTATTTTTTTTAACTGATCTTTCTTTAGTTAATGGCAAAAAAGAAATCCTTGAAGATCATGGCATGTTAGTTTAAAGGACACAACAAGCAAAGAAAAAAACACCATATAATAAAAAGATTAGAGGATGTGGAAGCCACTGGTTTATTCTCATGTATCTTTATTTAGGCTAAATTTCCATTAAAATTAGTAATCTTTTGCCTGAGAAATGTGTCCTCAAGTTGAAAAAGTTGCAATTCTTAAAGACTGAATTTTCTTCTTAGGCCCTTGTCCAATGTTTTAAATTAAGAACCTAATATTTTTTATTTCATTTTCCTTCTTTTGGAAATGAACTTTAAAATAAAAGCAAAGCACTTAGCTCAATTTTAAACACCTATCACCTATTGAAGACAATTTTTAAGAAATATTTGGAGCACTGTTTTCATACAAATTTAATTAAGAAGTATTTTTCGTATCATACATATTTATATGTAGAATACTGGTTTTCTTTTTTTATACCTGTGTCCCTGTAGTAAAACTGCTGTAATGTAAATACATGTTTTGTTAAAAGATAACATTTCTTTGGCATTTCTTTTAAAGGCAGTTACTGCATTTGTACAGTATGTGTCTTGGCCATTTTAGATTTTTTTTTCTTTAACAATACCAAAGGTAATTAGACTACTTTAAAAACTAATTGCTTGACAGTTTCTAGGATATTTTGAGTTTTAGAAGCAAAAGAAAAAAAAATAGGTCAAACCAGTAAACCTCATTTTTTTTCAAACTAATAATTTGGGAAAATAAAAACTGTTTTGAAAAGAAATATATAAAAATATATATGTAAAATTAAAATTCCAGACTTGTATGTCAGGTTTGCTCAGTGTAATGTAGTTTTTTTAAAGTTCAAATACAATACCTCAGAAAATGAGGTTTACTATGGAAATACTGAAACAGTCTTTGCAGCTGTGTGACAAGTCAGCTCTGCTATATACCAATTTGGAGACCTCTGCTAAACAGTTTTATCACTGCAGACTAAAATGTGGGACTTGTATTTTGTTTTTAATGCACACACATACATGTTCTGTGCATGTATGTGGGTACTGTGTATACGTGTATGAGTGTTGTATATGCATGTGTGAGTGTGTGTCTGTATGTGTGTACAACTAAAGCTGCAGAAACTTTGTAATACTTTGTGAAAAGGATTATATTATAAAGGTTTGTACTGTCTGAGTGCACAGCTACTGGAATAAATTTAGGGAATCTCAGGAACAAGCATATAATTTGTCCAAGATTTATTTCTTCTCAGAAGTGTAAGTGCAGTTTTTAATTCTGTATATTATTTAATATTTTACCAATAAAATAAACTTCTGACATAAAGTGTTTGCTATAAAAACTTTCTGGTGAAAACTCTGTACACAAACATATCTTCCAAATACAGAAGATTAAACTGTTGAATACTATCAGGCT
Organism: Panthera uncia; assembly: GCF_023721935.1. NCBI lineage: Eukaryota > Metazoa > Chordata > Mammalia > Carnivora > Felidae > Panthera > Panthera uncia. Next base: position 23,870,684 of record NW_026057584.1, read on the forward strand.
TATTTAAGTTATTGCTGTTGGGTCTATGTGTCACACTTCCTGACCCAGAGAGGGATACATTTGAGATCAGAAATTTCCGTCTTTACTACGTTGTCCACCAGAGCAGGGAACAAAGTATTCCATGACTTGTTAATGATGGCATCTCTTTACTCCACAGTTTTCATATAGATCTCATTTTACCCTTAATCTAAGAGATTTGTATGTCAGAGCCTGTCCTCTATAGAAGAACCCTGAGGGCAGAAAGTTGTGACTTGCTCTAAGGTACACAGTTAGTGATCCAACAAGTGGTCAACCATATTGGAATCTAGCATTCCATAGGAGTCAGACCAAGATTAAATAAGAATTAGGTCATAGACATTGTTCAATCACATTGGCAAAAATGTAGCTAGTTGTCTGTTCTGCTTTATGTTACACTATCACTATATGAATCATAAACTTCTTGGATTTTACAAACGCAGCTTATGTTTTACCATGAGAAGTTTGTTCTGTTACCGATGTCTTAGTGACCAGAAATGTAAAAGAGCACATATGACTGCAAACATTTTATTTACATTTAGCTGTTTGCTTATCCCCCAATTTCAAGCCTACTGTATGCTTATGACAATTTCAAGCCTACTGTAACATGTAAGATAGTTGTTAGAACTTTTCTTCACCAATAACTGTTTATAGATCTTCATGGCTATTGATCACATTTCCCAATAATTTCACATAGAATGAAAAGTAGAAATGAAATTTTCCTTCCTTGATGGTCTTTTCATTCAAAATACCTAATTTATAGGGAAAAGGGTAACAAAATAGCAAGGCAAAAAAAAAAAAAAAAAAAAGATGCACCTAACAAATAATTACTATTATTACATTTATGAAGAATTCCTTGAAAATCAACAAGAAATATATATCAGATTCACCTGGCTTATAATACTGACAACAGCAAAATGAAAAAGACTTTAAAAAGATGCCATTTGTTTTTGATTTTTCTATTGCAGTAGGGTCTGAGAAATGATAAATAATTGAAATCTTGATATGACTTTTAGATATACCAATATGCTCAAGACAAAGGACCATCTTTAGGATGTGAGCAACTATACCTTTTGCTCTTAGGAGGTCTAAGATGCACCCATTAAACTTCCAGTAACATGTTTTATTAATAGCCCCACTAAAAGTTCCCATTATGATTTTAACTTTTCACTAGAAGTACCAATGAGGATAATATTGGGTGAAATTTAATTGTGCTGCTTTTCTTCCATTTGGCACAAAACTTGCTTCCCTAAAGTAGCCTAACAGGCAGATGGGATAAATTGACAAAGGAGATAAAGTATATATAATCCCATAGAAAAATGGGTAAATGTCAGGGTGGGGGGAGATCCTGGAAAATAAAAATAGTCTGAGAAAAAGAAAGATTAACCTTTTTTCTTCCCCTACTGATGTTCTATAATCCTAGAATGTCTTAGATCAGACCAACTGCTTCTAACCTGAAATTTTGTCAAGCACAGGCAAAGTCCCTCAAAATAGTAAAAGCAGATACTGCCCATATTGCTGTTGAGTTGTTTGTTCTAGAAACCCTTAAAAGAGCTGTATGAACCTGATCATCTGACTGATTGGAACATATGCAAAGAAACAAGATTTTTGAGTGCTTCAGGAAGAACCAAAGATGTAAAGGAAGTACAGTAAGGGTGTTGATTGGACTCTACTGGACCTTAGGTAAGCCTATTACTGACAAGGCAGTAATCACTTGTCATTTTATCTCAATTGATGAAGAGTGGACTCAGAGTCCCTGTCTCCATTGGGAGTGCTTCATGAAATCCCTTGATGAGGAAGCAGGAGAATATAACTAAGAGGACATGGGAATACAGTCCCTGTTATATCCATGCCCTGGGCCCACCACGTACTGCTTCAGGTTTGGTGGATATAAAAGCTTAAAAGACTGGCCAACACAGCTTTTATAAATGACGGAGCTTCCAACTCTTAAAATCTCCCATTCAAAATTACAGATGGGGGACCTAGGGCATTTGGCTTTTAGAGCAGTAAACATGGATGTACATCTCGGAAATGGATTCTCCCAGGCCAGGCAGTGAGTGTCCTTTTTTTTTTCCCTATTTGTTTTCCCTTAATTTCCTGGTGTTTCCACACATCCCCCCCCCCCATGTCATGTAATTCATCTACATTTCTTTCTAGCTCCTTTCCCACACTTGTCCTCATCTGTGTCTATATCAACTTTTTTGTCATTCCCTTCTTCTCTGTATGACCTGCTGCACCATTTGCTATGTGTTCTTCATCCTGTCACAATTCTGATTAATCTGAAATATAGTCTCTTTCAATACAAGTAATTTAATGCAAACAGAATATATAGGAGTTTAAATTATGACCTTTTCCACAAGTACTCTGCAAATTAGCACAATTGTTACGGGCTTTATCTAATTCACTCTCAATATTCTCATGGCAGTGTAGAGTATTTGATACTTCATGTTACTGATAGGAAACAAGTTCAGATCAGTTGTGATTTTGTTCATAAACACCCCAAGTAAGTGAAAAAACTAAAACTAGACTTTAATTCCAGATATACTTAGCCTAGCATTTTATTTTCTAAAGAAGTTTATTCAGCATTTGATTGGTAAGCCCCATTAACAAAGGAGAATAGCAAGTCTATAGTAGGAATGTTTGTGCCCCCCTCAAAATTTATATGTTGAAATCTTAATGCCAATTTGATATTAGGAGGTCAGGCCTTTAGCTGGTGACTAGGTTATAAGGGTGGAGCCCTCATTAATGAGATGAATGTTCTTTTAAATGAGACCCACAGAGCTCCCTAGTTCCTTCCACCATGTGGGGACACAGAAAGAAGCCACCAGCTATGACCTGGGAAGAGGGCCTTCACCAGAATATGTCCTTGCTGGCACCTTGATCTTGGACTTCCAGCCTCCAGACCTGTGAGAAATAAATCTCTTATCTTTAAGCTACCACGTCTGTGGCATTTTGTTACAGCAGCCTGAAGGGACTAAGACAGCAAATATTACCAAGTAGGGAACAACAAAAATATTCTTTTAGCAGACATACCTTATAAGTAACATTTTGTTCATTCTAATTTTTAAACAGAATGATCCCAAATGAATTCAAAGAATCAGTAAGGCTGAGAAATACAGCATTAAGTAGAAGGGCACCAATAACCTGGAATTAAAATTTTTCTGCAGGGGTGCCTGGGTGGCTCAGTCGGTTGAGCACCTGACTTCGACTCAGGTCGTGATCTCATCAGTTGATGAGTTCGAGCCCCGCGTCGGGCTCTGTGCTAACAGCTCAGAGCCTGGAGCCTGCTTCAGATTCTATGTCTCCCTCTCTCTCTGCCCCTCCCCTCCTCATGCTCTGTCTTTCTCTGTCTCAAAAATAAATAAACATTTTTAAAAAATAGTGGCAGTAATTTAAAAAAATTTTTCTGCAGGAAGTTTAAAAGTGGATAAATTAGGAGCACCTGGGTGGCTCAGTGGGTTGAGCATCCAACTTCGGCTCAGGTCATGATCTTACAGTTCATGCGTTTGAATCCCACATCGGGCTCTGTGCTGACAGCTCAGAGCCTAGAGCCTGCTCTGGAATCTTTGACTCCTCTCTCTCTGACCCTCCCCCGCTCATGCTTTGTTTCTGTCTCTCAAAAAATAAATGTTAAAAAATTTTTTAATGCATAAATTATCCTAAATTGGTTTCCTAAAGACTCTTTTGCTTAAGTGTGGGCTTTTAGTTATTTACCAAGTATCCTTCATAACTGATGGAATTCTTTACCCATTTCTAAAACTATCTGTACCCTCATACAAAATATTCATTTTCTTTCCTTATTACAGAATGTAATTTCCTATATTTACACTTTGTTTTCTAATGTCTTCCTATGTAAAAACCTTGAATAATTCATCAAGAGTAATATGAAGTTATCAATACTAGAAGCTCTGGCCATGATATACCAAGGGTTTGCAATGCTATCACTCTATTATATCCTCCAAAGTCAGTGAGCTGCCTGGATATTACGCTTATTCTGTGTAGTGCTAAAACCTATCTACTAACTTACTTTTTTACTGTTAATTCTATAGCATACGGGCATTTCCAAGATTCCCTCCCAGTCTCAACTCTATCTATTGTAAAGTGAGTGATATATTTATAATAAAATCCTACCTCATGTTGTCTGCCCTCAGGAATGAGACATGTACAGCCATTTGGAATTTCTTGGCTTTGACCTGACAAGTTTCTCCAGTCTTCAGCGATGGTTGCTGTACCATCATGTTCTCCTTCTCTTACTTCTAAAATGTAAGTAAGTAACCTGATATTTTGGCCTTCCAACAGTCTATCCCTTGTCCCCCCAGCCCATCCCACCTCCCTTCACTGTTTTATTTATTTATTTCCATCAGATTGTAACATGAATATATATTAGTATCATTTGATAACACTCAAGGGAAAAATAAAAACTGGGACAGCAAATGACTCATGATTTTCCAAACTCTTAGCCAAACTACTTTGTAGTCATTCTAACAAATGGTACTTCGGCTAAACCATAACACTAATATATTGTCAAACCTAAAAGTATAAGCCCAGAGTCTTCTGCTTTCTTATTTAATGTTTCGACAAATCTGATTATAGCTAAGAATGTGATCGCTTGATCACATAATGAGCATGAGAAAAACTGCCTCAAGCATGGGTAAAGGGAGAATAGCACTTTATTTGCAAGATCTCAAGTACCTTCGTTGGGTCTTTGAGATATGACGTGAGTTGTTGCCTAATTCTTATGAAATAAAGGTGAGCGAGCGCTATGGTGTTATATCTCCTTTGTTTTTAATAGAATCTTTTAAAGTGGACACATCTCTCTTTATAATATGCTGAAAAACATTCTCTGCCTTAATTATAAAAAAGTGGCCTTTAAAAAAATTATCTTCAGAGACCATTTTCAATATGGTATCTCTAAGCTTTAATAAAATGTTCATTTGTGCTATTGTATTTTGAATTCTTAGAGTAATTTATCTTGGTTCATAGTTTCTAACCTATAGAAAATTTAACAGTGAAGAGTTTGGGTTAGTTACTACAGTTGGTTAGCTAGTACAGTTAGTTACTACAGTTACTAGTTATGTTATACTCCTGTATCTGACTCAGAAAACATGGAAAAATTATCCTCAATAGAAAGAAAGAAAAGAAAAGAAAAGAAAAGAAAAGAAAAGAAAAGAGAAACAAGCCTCCAGAAATGACCAAGATAATGAAGAATATGTGTTTTCTGTTATGATCATGTGGCTCATATTAATATCAGTAGGCCCTGCCAACTACATTTCTAATGTGTGTATAACTCATCTACGATTATTAGTCACCACATAGAAGTTTATAAGTAGCTTTGGGCAATTGCTGGTGTCCCATGGTAACCCAGCCCATCCAAGCATCATGTATCAGTAATGGCAATCTATCAGCCTGCTATTGGACAATTGTCACCTTTAATAATATACCAGGACAGCGTGAACATACAACCAGTATAATTTATTCGCTTGTTACATTTCAAATGTGTAGATACTCTGGTTTCTGTTTCTCTGCTATTTGTTCTTTAGTTCTCTGGAGGCTGAATTATAAATAATCCTTGTATTTCTCAGAAGCAAAGACTGTTTCCCACTTTTCTTATTTTTAAGTAAGACTTATTTTCACTCTTTTGAGACTGCGTAAATTACAAATGCAGTCGTCTAGGAAAAGAAAAGAGCTTTAGCTTCTTAATTTGTTTTGGTCTATGAGATCTGAATTTATCCCATTTGTCCAGCTATTATGGCATAACTCCATAATAAAACCAATTTGGAGAAACAAGGACAGCTACAGTGTTGACCATCTGAATGACAGTAAGAGTGAATGGCTTATCCCACCCCATTTATCACTATGTACAAAAGCAAGCCTGACTTATATGGAGTAACACTTAATTCATGATACAACAAGGCCTTTTGATATTTTACTGTAAGTAAAGGAAGCTTATGTTTTTATTTAAGTGTGAAAAATATTCTGGATTATTTTATTGAGTAATATTAAGAGCATTTAGAAAACAAAGAATGTACACATTTTTAAACTTATATTTAAACCTGATTCTGTCAAGGTGAAAGAAACAAATTGTTATCATTTAAAGATGGAAAGTTTTTAGTTGTTTTTGAGGACCCTGAAGAAATTCCTAAATTACTAATTTTAGTAATTGGTACTAAAAGAACAAGCTTGGAGCAACATGGTCACATTTTTATTCTAGGATTCTGGCCCAGTGAACATTATTTATTCTGGGATTCTTGGCAACGTCATTTTGTGTCCTTAGAGTTTAGGGAAATGTCTACAGAATTAGCCTATAGGATGAGACTTTAAGAGGATAGAATATGCAGATGATTTAGTTTTATGGAAAGTTTGAGACCATAAGCTCTCTCCCTTTCCTTTCTGTGCTATCACTTTCTTTCTGTGTGATTGCTTCCTGTTACAGTATTCACTGGTAAAATCATCGATAAGGGATTAGAATGCCTACTGCATGCTGCCATGTTGCTATAGGGAGTTCATTTATTCAGTATTTCTAATGTGCCAGACTGGGTGTTTAGGACATACTATTAAATAAAACACAGTCCCTATATTCAAGTAAATTACAGTGAGAAAGGAAACATTAGGAGTAAAACATGATAGTTATTAATAAAAATCTAAAAGTAAAATTCTATGGGGACAAATGGAAGAAGAACCTAATTTATCCCTGGAGTGAGAAAATGCATCCTGATAGAAGTGACATCTAAGCCGAGTCCAAAAGGATAAATGGAAGTAAAATTGAAGATGACAGAAGTGTGAGAAGGGAAAATGGAACATGTGTTCTAAGCAGAAGGGAGACATCTACCAAGTCCTAGAAGGGAAAGTAGAGAGAGAGGCAGACAGACACGAGGGAAAAGTGAAAAGAGAGTCAGAGACAATGAAAGAAAGAAAATAAATATGACTGGTTACCTTTAGGGGATTGCATATTTGATATGGCTAGAGCATAGGATAAGAAGAGGAATATAGCAAGAGATAAAACTGGAGATAAGTAAAGTCAGGTATTAGGGCTTTGTTTTTCTAACTCAAGGAATTTTATTTTTATACCAAGGGAAATAAGAACCAATAAATATTCTATTGGGGTGTGACACAATTAGATCTACAAAATTGCTTGGGTTTCAATAGGAGATTAGATTGGACGGATGCCAGACTGGAAGTAGAAGCTGCTGCAGTAAATTCTGGAAACAGATAATGGTGGCTTATGCTATGGGAATGGTCTGAAAATGAAGAGATGTGGTCAGATTCCAAAGATATATAAGAGGTAGAATATGTTAGACTGGTCATTGATTGTATGCACATAGTGAGGAAGAGGGACAAATTAAGGCTAATACTCTAGTTTCTGAGTTGGCAAAGCAGGTGCTTGGTGGTGCCATTTACTGACCTCAAAATCATGGAGGGAGAAACAGATTTGAGGGGTAGAAAGAGGAGAAACATATCAAACAGGTTAAGTGTGAAATGCTAGTATGATACCCGAATGGAGAAGTCTGATAGGAAATTAAAGATACTGGGTTAATACCAGGAAAGAGATCTGAGCCTAAGTTTTATAAACTCCACTTGAATTTCATATAGTGTGTATTTATACACCATATGGTCACTGACGCCACAGAGTAGATGAGATCATCTAGGGACAGAGAACAGTAAGAAAGCAAACGTTAAAGTCAAACTCAAGGGGTTAAAATGTAAAGTATAAAAGAGTTCTATCAGTAAATGTGTACAACAGTAGAAGGAATGAAACTTATATAAAAAGGACTATAAAGCAAAGATGTCACCAGGGGTTAAGACAGAGGTACAAATGGCCTGGGACTCATAGTGGAAGGTTTAGAAGCCAAGAATAGACTCCTAGAAAAAGTGGTATTTAAGAAATATTTGGAAAATTTTGTTGAAAAGTTTTCAGGAAGATAAAATGTTAGGTTGAAATTACGTTACAGAGGACTTTTAAGGGAAATGTATCTCAATTTTCACTTCCTCTGAATTTGAACATGTCTAAGAAAGAGAAACAAAGAGCAGAACCAGAGATCCTAAACCTGCACAAATGTAGGGCACTGCTTGGCCCGAGTGGGAGTCCCCATACACCTCAGCTGTGGAGGCTGGAACGGGACAGGGAGATGGGGGAAGTCTGGTCATGTGTCTTCCCTCATGAACATTTGAGTAGTTTGTTTTTCTTTGTTATCTATGTGGTGGACTAATATCTAAGATTATTATTTTAAGATCTGTGGCATATATAAATATTTTAAAAAGTAGGTATATGTTTATACTTATTTCAATGTGCTATGTATTATTATCTTATTTTGACATAGAGGTTATTGGAGCTCATCCCAGTTTGGAGAGACAGAAACTGAGGCCCTCATCCTGAGGCCTTTGGTGACTATACTTATAGAAGCCTCTTTTCTTGACAACTATTTAATCACATACTGGGGACTAGGGTTTCATCACAGTCAAATGATGTTCAAGGTCGTAATTAAGAGGCAGGGTATACAGTTGTAGAGCAGCCCTATATCCAGACAAAGCTTTTAGACAATTTCTTTTCCTTACACAGGCTTCTCTAGGACCACTTTTTAACCATAGATCAGGTAACCTGCATAGTTTATAGTAAAATTAAGTTTTCCCATTTATTATCATATGGATCTTCAGTTGCCCACACAGATATAAATTAACTGGGTACATAAATATATGATGCCCATGTAAATCTTTATTATTTTCACAGGCTACATAAGAATATTTGACAAATATAGGACACAGAAAGAATTTCAAATTATAAGTTGATCATTTAAAATCTGTAATCCTAAGAGAGAGCATCTTCTATATATCTTATAATAAAAGGTGTCAAAATATTTTAAATATGTATATATTGTAAGAATTAGTAAACATTTATTATAAATGACAACAATTTTACCTGAGATACAAAGATTATGAAAGGACTTCTAAGTAAAATTAAACCCACTCCTGAGTGTGATTATCATTATCTGTAGTAGTGCTATGCAATAGATATGTAATATGTGCTACAAATATAAGCTATGTATGTAATTTAAAGTTTTTCTCCTAGCCACGTTTAAAAAATTAAAGTGAAATGAATTTTAATAGATTTTATTTAATCTAGTACATTTAAAATATTATCATTTGAACATGTAAACATATGAAAACTTAATGACATGTCTTACCTTCTTTGTTTTTCATAAAGTCTTAGAGATCCAGTTCGTACTTTACATTTACAGTGCATCTCAGTTTGGACTAGCCACATATCCAAGGTCTCAATAGCAAATCTATGATCTATCCTAACAATTAAACTCTATACATATTCCTGTGTTATAATAATGTCCACAGCTACCTTTTAGTAAGTTCTTATGTAGCAGTTGCTGTGCTGATCTTGGTGCTTTTATTTCATTTTCAGAACAATCATATGATGTAGATGCCATTGTCAACCCTATTTTGTAGTTAGAGTAACATCAGACTTAAAAGGACTTAATGGCTTACCTAAATCTGTGTAGTCAACAAATGATGGGCCAGGGACTTAAACATGAAGATAAACAAAGTATACCAAAATGATATTTATATTTTATGTTTTTGGATCATTCTGTATTTTTAATTTTTAGTGAAGATAGCCAATTTAATTTTAGGGGAAGAAAATTCATGGTAAAGTGATTGAAGTAAATTGGTAGTTGGAAAAGTAAGAGACCACTGACCCATCTTGCTGTAGGTGAAGAGAATTTATAAGTAGCCAAGAAAAATAAGAGATGATTATATAGAGAGAATGATATTGAAGAAGGTGACCACAAGGAGGTACATCTTTGCCAAAAAAGCTAAAAATGAGGAGAGGTAGGAAAGATAGTAGTATATCCTAGACATGTTTTAAACAGATGATATGGAAGATAGTTCATCTGTGGTATAACACACAAAAAGTTGAACTTCTACTTTATTAAGTATGCTGAAAGAAAATAAGTTACAGAAATGTTAAAAAAAAAAAAACTGGAGAATTGATTTTAGATCGGAACTTTCTAAAACATGAAGTTACTAGTTTGAGAACAAAGAGATTTGGCACAAGGTATGTTGTCTTAAGAACTAAGAGGAGTACTAGGAAAGTCTGATCTGGATAAAATCAAAGATGAACTCAAAGGTCAGTGCTACAGAGTTGGAGGTCCTGGAGAAATCATTAATAAAAAGATTCTACAGATTCTCTACCACTCACTATTGCAATAGCTTCTCACACTACCCACCATTGGGATTTGCCTGTTTTTTGTTTTTGTCAATTCCTTCAATATCACTGGCCTTACAGTCTGCAGATTAAATACCTTTTTCCAAACACTAAGCTCTATTTTTCTCTACCATTCAAGATACTACTTCAAATCAATCTACTCCAGGAAGCCTTCCCAAACCACACATGGGAAATACAGTATCCTCCATGGAGGGAAACAACGGCATGGATAATTTATACAAATGTCTCATTCCATGGGTTAAGTAATGCCATACGGTAAATCTATATCCTTGAGTCTGACTTGCTTTATGCAATCTCTTTCCCACCTCAACCTCCACATTCCTCTAATTCAAACCACATACTTTTCCTTATTGCTCAGGTTTGTACCCTTTTTCCTAAGCATTCTTCATCTGCCCTTCCTCCTTGACGTTTACCTATGAGTCTAATAAAAAAAAAAACAACAGAGAGAATATTAATATTCACAAATAGCTGGCAGGTGAGAAGGATTGATTTGGGCCAGGAAATGCTTTACTTCCATTCCTAGAAGAGGTTTTATTGTACTGATTGAAGGAGATATAATAGTGTTAAAAGAACATGAGCTTTGGAATCCACAGGTAAAGGAGACCTCAAGATTCATTTGTTTTGTATTATGACTTATAATGTTCAATTTTTATGGCCTCAGTTTCTTCACCTAAAGTGATGACAAGAATACCTACATGGCAGAACTATTTATTCTTTTAATTAATGCTCTTGAATAAATAGCATGTACCATTCATATATTAAACACAAGTTATAAAAATAACATTTTTCTGCTGTCAGGAGATATGTCACAGATTAAAGAGAAACAGAAACAAAATCAAATGTTAGTAAGAGTATATTTAAGTGGTATATTGGGAGTAAGTGTAGAGTACAGTGGGGCAGAAAAAAAAGTTACACATTGTACTTTGGAGGATGGAAAGGTCAGGAAAGTCAGCATAAATTAAGAAATTGGCACTTGAGCTATAGTGGAGAAAGGACAGGCTAGAAGAGGTATGTATTCCACGTGTTTGTTAATATCTTCATTTCTTCAGCAAATATTTGTGTCTAGCACATGGTGGTAGGTGTAGTGGTAGATAAAAAGAGAGATGGTCCCTTTCTAAGACATGCATGCTTCTCCTGACCTCACAGTGCCTAAGTCAATGTGGAAAAGAGACAACTATGATAACAAAGCACTCTTAACAGACCCTCACTTAACTGATTTGGCAAATTAACTAATATTTTCAATCGCCTTTGCTAAGCAAACCGATTAATATTCAGGACTCAGTGAAAGCTCACAGGCAGTTGGCTATGCTCCAGTAAGCCTACACACTTCTCTCATTGGTTGAGTTGCATCCTTGCCAAGAATTAGTTGTGTTTGTGCCCAAACTATTTATGACAGTTAACTTATTATTGTAACCACATAATATAATTAAACACTGCTTACATAATTCAGTGAGATAGAGTGTAAAATGAAAGAGTTGTTCCTTTCAAAATTAAGTTGAATATTTTGGAAAGACTCAGTAAAGAAGAATCAGTAAAAACTTTTCTATCAAAAGTAGATATAGGATTGGGGCACCTTAGTAGCTCAAGTCAGTTTAGCATCCAACTTTGGCTTACGTCATGATCTCACCATTCCCAAGTTCGAGCTCCGCTGTGCTGACAGCTCAGAGCCTAGAACCTGTTTCGAATCTGTGTCTCCCTCTCTGTCTGTCCCTCCCCCACTCACACTCTCTCTCTCTCTCTCAAAAATAAACATTTAAAACAAACAAACACACACAACTAGGTATAGGATAGACTACCACGAAAATCTCAGAAGAAAGTCTTAATAATCCAGAGAATTCTACATTCAGGTTGGCTGGCAAACATCTAAGTTTTCATTTCACCTGAAGTTATAACTCCACTTTAAATACAATAAAACTTGGGGCTCCTGGGTGGCTCAGTCGGTTAAGCATCCGACTTCGGCTCAGGTCATGATCTCGCGGTTTGTGAGTTCGAGCTCTGTGTCAGGCTCTGTGCTGACAGCTCGGAGACTGGAGCCTGCTTCGGATTCTGTGTCTCCTTCTCTCTCTGCCCCTTCCCCACTTGTGCTCTCTATCAAAAATAAATAAATGTAAAAAAAAAATTAATAAAATAAAACTAGAACTTACACATGGTAAAGAAAGACAAAGAACTTCCAGTCAATGGACCCATCTCCAAATTAAAAGCCATAGCCCTACATCAAAAAAAAATCCAAAAACAAACAAACAAAACCCAAAACTGGTGAGTAATGGTGCATTTAAATGTATAAGGCTAAAATAAATGTTTAATATATGTAGATAACATTTTTATAGCTCTCCAATTAGAATCTAATTATTGACAGTCATACAGGATGAGAGCTTCTAGTAAAGAAATGTGATGCATGATATGGAAAGTACTGGGAACTTAGAAATCTACAGTGGGGAGACAGACATTATCAATCCTAGAGGATAGGAACTCTAAAGTAGGAATAAACCAGGCAAAGGAAGGGAGTAGGGAGAGGAGAGCATCTCATGCAGGCAAAACAGAGACAAAAACAAATAGGAGGACCTAAAAAAAGTGCAGGGTAGCTTATGGACCCCATAAGCATGAGAGTGGAGTTGGAAAGTAGTCTGGGCTGGTAGGCAGGACCAGATCCAGGTCTTGGAAAGCCTTATCAGTCTTATTAAATCTTTGTATCTAGAATTAAATAGGGGGATATATTATCAGATTTGCATTGAGGTAAAAGAGCCAGTTGAGTGTGGAGAACGGGTTGGTGAGGAACTAAGTTGGACGAAGGAGATAAGTTAATCTAAGTAAGAGACAATGGCAGCCTGCATTAAGGTAGTAGCTATGAATCTGGAGATATGTGGCAGATTTTGGAGACATTTGTGAGGCATAAGCAATAAAAAATGTAACTGGTTGAAATAGAGGGGTCAAAAAAGAATGGGAGAGGTTAAATATATATTATCATAGATTTCTGGCTTAAGAGATTGGGTAAATGGGTGGTGCCATTTACAGAAGTATGCAGCTTTAATGAGAAAAGTTTTGTTGAGGGAGGTGGGGGGGATGATGAAGAGCCTTCTGGAAACACTGTGCTTATTATGTCACTTATAAGACCACCAGGTGGTCTTATATACATCTGTATACATCTGTATACAAATAGTATTTGGAACCAGAGCAGAGATAATCTCCCAAAGATGGTTAATAGAATATAAAGAACAGAAGGACAAAGAGAAAACTGCATAGGGAAGAGTCCTGGAGGCAGAATATTAAAGTATGGGCAGGAAAATTTTTAAAAAGCCAAAAATGTGATTTAATAAGGGAATAGCCCAAGAACTAGGAGGAGGGGGAGTGTTCAAAGTGCCCATTGTTGCGGAATGGAAAAATACCCAGTACATTTAGCAGTATAGTTTGTGGGTGGCCAGGATGAAAGGCACATTTGAGGGAGCATCTGGAGCCTAAAGCAGACTACAGTGGGATGAGGAGTAAGGCAGGGGGCGGGGGGTGGGGGGCATAGAGTGAAGAAAGAGATGACAATTATTTTGTTGTTTTAAGAGTCCACATGCAAGGTGAAGTACAGAAATTTAAAAAGCCTGAAGAAGCTAAAAGGGCCACATTTGGAGTCCTCTGTATGCCGAACTAAAGGGAGTTGAATTTCATCCCATAGAAAATGCAGGGCGCATAGTAAAGTCTACATAATAGAAACTAGCACACTTTGGCAATAGTGTGGAGGATGGGATTAGTGTGGTGCAAGAGAATTGGTAAAGGCAGCTGGTTAACACAAAGCTTTAGACCATGAAGTAGCAGCATACAGAAGTGCCACGAGCAGTTTGCTACTAAAAATCTAGTACTCAGATTTGCACCAGACTTAAAAAATAAATTGGAACTGATCCAAGTAAAAACCCCTTTAATGATGTTACTCTTTCTTTCAGTTTAATGTGCTCGCTCTTGGCGAGGGAAAGAAAAGGGTGGAGTTACAGCCTCAACTTCTAGAATTGTACTTAACATTGACTGCCTGAGGGAATGAATCCCACATGTGAACATCACCCATCCTGCTTTTTGATGACAGGAAAAAAGGTTGAGGACCGCCAAGTTAGAGAAAACTTCAACAGGGAGCAGAGATGACTAGATCCTAATTAGACATTATTAGCAGGGATGGTAAAGAGAGAAAGGATTGTTGGAGTGAAGTTACAGAATTGGAAACAACACGCTTTAGAAACTGATTGGATGTGAGAAGTGAGACATTATCCCCAAAGAAGCAATACTCTTTAGTGAGTGCTTTTAGTATAGGAGCAACTCTGAAAAGAACACATGTAACATACATCATCCCATTTTGTCTTCTCAACAGCCTTGTAAAGTATGTATTTTTATCCTTGTTTTATAGATAATAAAACTGAAGTTTAGAGAGTTTAGGCAACTTTTCCAAGGTCATCAAGATCTTAAGTCGCATGGGTGAGGTTCAAACCCAGCTTTACCTAATTCACAGTTGTTGCTATTTGTCATTACTGTAAATACAGCATCTAAAATCTAGAATGAGTCTCACATTAGGTGTTTGGTTGTATGGTGGTAAATATGAGATGAGAAGCAGGTTTAGAGGCAAAAAGGTAAGTTTAATTTTAAGCATACTCTGCTTTAAAAAGCCTGGAGAATATCCCTGGTGAAGATGTCTAATGGATAGTTACATTATATAAGTCTAGAATTTACGGGAGATGTCTGAGAAGAGATAAAGATTTGTGAGGCATTAGCATTTAAATTGTTAAAGTCATGGGAATGGATGAGATTTCCCAGGGAGACTGCAACATGAGAAGAGAATCAAGTGGAGAGCTAAGAAACACTAAAATTAAAAAGGAGGTCAGAGAGAAGTATCAGTGAAGGGACAGAGAAGGAATGTTAATACAACTTAGAAGGGAGTAGTAGAGGTGATATCACACAGAAGCAGGAGAGAGTTGCATGAGAAGGGAGTGATCAAATATTATCAAATGCTATGGAATGCTCAAGGAACAGGACTGAAAAAAGTCCACTAGATTGAGAGGATTGTGAATGAGAAATACAAGTTAAAACAGCATGAGATTTAACTTTAAATTATAACACCCAGTATGGTCTATATTCTGCAAATATACAGCTGTGGTAAAGAAAAGTGTCAATCTTATGAAGGTCAGCTGCCAATGCATTTGAAAAACCAGCATTCTCATTTTAGAGATTTTTCTATGGAAAAATAAGAAATGAGGACATTCAATGCAGCATTGTGTATGAGAGCAGCCATATCACAGTTGTTTACTAGCTCTGTGATCTGGGGAAGCTTCTTAAGCATTCTGTGCCTCAGTCTCTTTATCCATAAAATAGTAAAAGGATTACCATTATCAGTAAGGTTTTTGCAGCCGAATTGGATTTTACAAGAATTAAGTAAGTGCTATAAAGTATTTATATTGTTTGCTAAATCAATACAGACAAAAGTAACTAAAATATTCAATGGTAATAAGATGTATTTAAAAAGTTATATATCCATGCCTTCTGATAACTACATAATTTTTCATGGTTACAAGTTAACTATTTAACATTATGGAAATATATCAATGGATTATTAGAAAAAAATTACTAACCAAATGACTAAAATGATTTCATTTGTAAATAATGTGTACATATGTATTGATATGAATGACAATTTTTAGAAAATTATGTATCAAAATGTTTATGTGGGGTGGTTAGATTATTAATACATTTTACTTTTTAATTTTTACACACTTATAAATTTGTGTATATAAACATTATTTTAATAAGAAAAAAACAAAAGCATCCTGGACTGTCCCCCTCAAACTAAATAAATAAAATCAAAAAAAAAAAAAAAAAAAAAAAGCATCCTGGAGGTCAGGAGATAGAATAGCAAGTAGTAATTATTCTTTGGCAAAACTTGTCTGTGAAAGGAAGTTGAGTTAGGGCCAAGTAGCTAGAGCGTATTTATAACCAATGGAGAATCAGCATGTGTAAATTGCTTTATAGAGTCCTGCCACCTGGGAGGTTTCCTATAAATAAAGGCTGTTATCATCATCATCATTAAAATTTCTTCAGGTCTCAAGCTTTCAGTACCAGTACAACTCTGAGTAGCCAAGGGCAAAAGATAATAGCAGAAAAATTTTAAGTAGGGAGCATTTTAGAAAGAGAACTCTCTTGGTGGAGCCTTCTGGACATTGTTCCCAGTGGTGAAGGGAGTGTCCACAGCTAATTATCTATAGGGATTGCCTTAGGATGAGAGAAGATAAGACTCAAGGTGCTAGACAATCTGTAAAGTAGCCAAGATAACTAAGAATACATTGTTTTAAGATCTTCCCTCTGACCTGTCATCTATACAGACTTGTTTTAGTATCTAACCATTTGGACTACAGATGTTCTGCTTTCTCTCTTGAGTCGTATAGATTATAAAAACTCCAACACATTTATAGATTGTTTCTATCCTGCAATGCTTTATCCTGTGCTAATCATCTTATTCAATAAATTGTACATGAGCAATTAATGGCATTAATGCATGAGCAGCATAAGCCCAGCATAATTAAAATCATTTCAATTAGCCATTAAAATAATTGCAAAGGCCTATTTAAAAAAAATGGAAACAACTCATTTCATTTTGAATTTCTAGTTTCTTAGTTTTATGATGGACCAAGATACTAAAAGTAATAGCAAATAAAATCCCAGGAAACGTACCACTTGGCTCTTATCCAACAACACCAAGAACAAAACTAAGTGATCTTAGAACTTTGTCAGTTTTAATAATTTTAAAAACCACTTCTGAACCAGTTAGATCATCAGATTAGAACAGTATGAAAAGAGAAGCCCCTATAATTATAATCTGTTTTACAAAAAGGAATTGAAGTGAAATGAAAACAGAGTTTTAAAAAGAAATTCAGAGTATACTGTGCATATGCTTCAGAATAAAGATAAATATACCATTTAAAGAGGAATTAAGTTCAGATGTCATTTTCTTCAAGTTTTGAGTCAGTGGCCTAGCTGGTCAGCCATTGTCTTAAAATTTTAGACTTCGATAACAAACCTGCTCGGGTCACCTAAACCTTCTGTATATTTTAAGTCTTCACACTGGAAAGAAACACAGCCATGCTATCTAAACAGACAAGTCTAACAATTTCAAAGTTCAGGTAGACGGGTAACACAAAAGAGGCACTTATCACTACATTAGTGGTTCGCCACAACTCCATAGCTAAGCCCCTGGCTTCCCTATCCCCCTCCTTCAGCCCTGCCGCCCCATCCTAGTCTATGGACAAACAAGCTCTCCCATCTACTTCTTATCAAGATGGAAACAAGGCCAGACCTGCTCTTCTAGATAAAATGCTTTGGCTTCTAACTGCCTGGCTGCTTATCTTTCATCTTGCAGTGTTAACCATAACCCCTTTCCTGACCTGCTCTACTTCTTGTTTTCAGATGAGCAGTAAGGACTGGGGGGAAAAACATGCTTAAATGGACAAGTTCACGCTCTTACATCCCTCCCCTTTTCCTTTTCAAGTCTCTTCAAACCTCTTCATGTTCAAATTGTCTTTTAAAATCATCAGAAATCACATTGCATGCACATTTATTTCTAAGTCTCTCTTTTTCAACTTTTACTCTGCTGACTCTATTAAATGACATATATATATATATATATATATATATATATATATATATATATATTTTACAAAAGTAAACTTTCCTGCTGATTTCTAGGGGGAAGGAGTTTTGGTTTTCTGAGGAAGAATAGAGTTCCCTCCCTGCCTTCCTCTCCTTTTTTCCCCCATTTGCCTGCCGAAGTCCTAATAAGCTGAATCATCTTCTTGGCTAAGCTGTTTGATTTGGCTTACCTGAATTCTTGAGTTTTCATCCAAACAAAGCATTGCACTTTCCTGCTCTTTCCTGAACAGGTAAAAAGTTAATGCAATATAGACCTCGAGTAGTCAGCCAATGTTTGAGCAAGCTCGGTATGTGATGTTAACTGTGGCACTACCCCTTCTTGAACCCTTATTCCTCATACATGAAGAAGATGAAACATAAGCTAGACACCTTCTGTTCATGAGAGTTCTAGGAAACTTAATATTCTCTCATACTTTGAAGCAACTATGAAGTTGCACTGCAGGAGATTCTACAGGCCCTAGTGTTGTAAACACCATGTTCTGGTTATGACACCTTTACCCCACACACAGTCACGTACCTGAACCTGCACGTCCTTGAAAATATGGAGGCTTTCCAAAAAGAACTTGCACTCTTTGGAAGAAAATCATTCTACAAACACAGTGTGCTGGGTTTTTTTTTTGTTTTTTTTTTTAATTTTTACTTTTTAGGCTTTAAATTTTTTTTTTAATGTTTATTTATTTTTGAGAGACAGAGAGAGGAAGAGTGTGAGCAGGGGAGGGGCAGAGAGACAAGGAGACACAGAATCTGAAGCAGGATCCAGGCCAGATCTGAGCTGTCAGCACAGAGCCCAGTGCGGGGCTTGAACTCATGAGCTGTGAGATCATGACCTGAGCTGAAGTCGGATGCTCTACCAACTGAGCAACCCAGGCTCCCCTAAGTTTTACTTTTTAGCCTTTAAAAATAAACCTACATAATCCATCAGAAAATTGTATCATTAGGTGCCCTGCTCTGATTCAGGTTGTCCATTTTATTTTCTTAGCTTTTATAAGATTAAATCTGAATTATACTGTGTCTTTTCATTTTTCATTTTATTCCTGCCAATTAGGAATCTATTTTATCCTTTGAAGTGGGTTGTTTAACTATGTTGGTATTATTACTATTGGGGAAATTGTATCACTGAACTCAATTTTTAAATACATATTGTAATGCTTATTACTATGTATAAGGTGTTTTGTTAGGTGCTAATTGGAAACAGATAAATACCTGCCTCTAGAGAATTTTATGCCAGAATAATCAACATTGATATTTTCCCGAACTATGGTATTTTCATAATATTAATAATTCTATTCAAGATACCACAGTCTTGAAAACCAGCAGAAGATACATTTCCTAGTTCATGTCTCTCTGTATCCACAAACAAGGCTCTAAGATTTCTTTTATTTTCAAAATAATTGATCTTCAAATATTATTTTCCTTTACAGGAGAATCAAACTTATTAGAAAATGTTCTATGTGTTATCTCTTCTACAAAATATCATAAGGAAGGAAACTTCTAAAGTTTGTTTTGGTTATGATAAATGTTACTTTCCCATGACTTTCAATTAGGGCTGGGAAATCTAAAGAGTAATGGGCATTTACTGAAGTTGAACTTAACTACATTTATTGAACTCTTCATTGAGGAAAGGGGAACTTTATTAACCTGTCATTTCTGCAAATTCTCCTTTAGTTACCTATAGTCACAGGAATTTGTCCTCTTCACTACAGAACACTAGTCCAACTGGTCTACTTGTCTTAGAGACTTCAGAGAATTTTCATTAGATCTTATTTTTTATTGTGTTTTTTATTATAGGATGTATATTCTTGTATGGCTGTAGGACAAAGGACAAGTTTGTTTGTTGCAAGTTTATTTATTTGAAGTTTGTCTGTTTCAGAGAAAGAGAGAGAACGAGCAGAAAGGGGAGGAGCTGAGAGAGATGGAGAGAGACAGAATCCCAAGCAGGCTCTGCATTGTCAGCACAGATCTTGACACAGGGCTCAAACCCACGAACCCGTGAGATCGTGACCTGAGCTGAAATCAAGAGTCAGACACTTAACCAGCTGAGCCACGCAGGTGCTCTAACAAGGGACAAATTTAAATAAAATAAAATTATTCATGTCAGATGACTGGGTGTCTTTGAGTTCACTGAAAACTCTAAAAGTACAGCTTAAATAGAGTAGTAGGGCTGGGAAACAAAGCCTGTGATAGTCCTGGATATCACAGCCTTTCTACAAAGTCTTTAAATAAATGTTACTTAAAATCCCCTACTACTGAGAAAACACTTTCTGAGAAAACCAATCAGTTTCGTGAGTATAATAAGAGTTCAAAAAGTAGCTATCTGGAGCAAGTTAGAAGAGAGTTAGAGGGAAACAAAGCTAGAAAGGAAAACTTCTGGACGGGGTGTGATTGGGAGTAAATTTGCTTTAGAAATATAAATCCAATGGGGCACCTGGATAGCTCAATCAGTTAAGCATCTGACTTCAGCTCAGGTCATGATCTTGTGGTTCACTTCATGAGTTCAAGCCCTGCATCTGGCTCTGTGCTGTCAGCACAGAGCCTACTTCAGATCCTCTATCTCCCTCTTTCTCTGTCCTCCCCTGCTCTCTCTCTCAAAATAAATAAACATATAAAAGAAAGAGAAACATAAATATGAGAAAATAGTTTGGGCAGCAAGAGTCTGGAAATGGGATAGTCAGTTGGGCTTTCAGTCAGCCAAGTGTGGGCGTGAGAAAATGAGCATATGAACTAACAATGAGAATAGAGAAGAGAAAACATACATAAGAGGCATTTTGAATGAAAAAAAAAAATGGCTAGGGTATAGTGATTCATTGGAGAAGGGAAAGTAAGACAGAGCTAAGTCAAAGATGAAGATCTGAGCAACAGAGAGAAGAATGGTGGGAGGGACATAATGAAGCTGGGAAGGGAAGGGAAGGGAAGTAGGGAATGTCAGAGAAGTGCAGAAAGTTCAGAGCTTGAAGAATGGGATTTCCAAATATACTTGTCTATTTATTGGCAGAACTGCAGGCCTGGAACTCAAAGGAGAAGCTGGGGCTAGTGGTTCTGCTTTTTTATGAAGAGGCTTTAGCAAAAAAGGGTCTATGAAAATCATGAGAATGTTTCCAGAATTCACTAAGTCCGGTCATGCTTGGAGAGAAAAGCTCATGTCAATAGCATTACCTACAGGAATAGGCACAGTAGGGAATTTAAAAAGGAAGGGGAAGGGGCACCTGGGTGGCTCAGTTGGTTAAGCGGCCGACTTCGGCTCAGGTCATGGTCTCACGGTCCGTGGGTTCGAGCCCCGCATCAGGCTCTGTGCTGAAAGCTCAGAGCCTGGAGCCTGTTTCGGATTCTGTGTCTCCCTCTCTCTGACCCTCCCCCATTCATGTTCTGTCTCTCTCTGTCTCAAAAATAAATAAATGTTAAAAAAAAAAAAAAAAAGGAAGGGGAAGAACAACAAAGTTGGAGGGCTAACACTACCTGATTTCAAGACTTATTAGAAAGCTACAGTAATGAAGACATAAAGATGTTGGTATAATAATAGACAAATAACCCAGTGGAATGAATTAAAGAAACCCAAACACATACGGACAAATGACTTTTGACACAGCTTTGAGGGCAATTCAGTGGTGGAAGGATAGTCTTTTTGACAAATGGTGCTAGAACTACTGGACCCCCAAATGCCATAAAATGAAAATTGATTAATATTTCATATTATATATAATAATTACTTAAAAATGGATCACAAGCCTTAATGTAAGACTTAAAACTAAAACTTTTAAAATAAAATGTAAAATTTTTGTGACCTTAGGCAAGGCAGATTTCTTAGATATGACAACAA
This sequence comes from Panthera uncia, assembly GCF_023721935.1. Lineage (NCBI taxonomy): Eukaryota > Metazoa > Chordata > Mammalia > Carnivora > Felidae > Panthera > Panthera uncia. The sequence goes on from NW_026057584.1 coordinate 23,892,409, forward strand.
AAATATTGAAAAAAATTGATCAATTGGATTTTGTCAAAATTTAAAACTATTTGAAACTATTAAAAAGAAAGCCACAGGCTGGGTGAAACATATTTGAAAACCTGAAAATATCTACTAAAGAATCTGTATCCAGAATATGTAAAGAATCTCAAACGCAACATAAAAAAATCAAAATAAAAAAAAAATGGCAGAAGGATGGAAAAGACACTTCGCCAAAGAAAATATACCGATTGCAAACACATGACAAAAATGTTCACTATCATTAGGTATTTGATAAATACAAATGAAAGCCACAATGAGATACTATTACACATGTATTAGAATAACTAAAATTAAAATATAGAGCATACCAAGTGTTAGGGAGGATTTGGAAGAGCTAACACTCTCATATACTACAGGTGGGAATGTAAGGTGTACAGGTCTCTGGAGATCAGTTACCAGTTTTTTAAAAGGCTAAATATACTATCATGTGATTTTTGCATCCCACTCTAAGAGATTTATCCCATAGAAATGAAAGCATATATTGAGAAGAAAAGCTGTACATAAATGTTCATAGAAGCTTTATGTGTAATAACCAAAAATCAGAAATAATTCAAATGTCTACCAAAGACTAGATAGAATTGAAATGAGTAGATAAATTCTAGTGTATTTATACAACAAATTTAAACTTGACAATAAGGAATGAACTACTGATACACGCAACAGCAATTCAAAGTCATTATGAAGACTGAAAAAAGCCAGCCCAAAAAAGAATGGTGTATCATTCTCTTTATAAAAATTCTAGAAAATGAAAACTAATCTATTGTGGCAGAAACCAGATTAGTGGTTGCTTGGGGATGAAGTTGGGCAGGGCATGGGGGCGGTTAGAGAGGGAGGAGAGAGTGATTCCAAAGGGTCATGAAGAAGTGGTTGGGCTGATGGTTTCCTATCTTGATTGTAGTGATTGTTTCATGGGTGTATAAGAATATCAAAACATCAAGCTGTACACTTTAAATATGTTCTGTTTATTGTATGTCAATTACCTCTCAATAAAGCTAAGGAAGATGAATAAGCTGATTAAGTCATCATTACATAGAAGCCTTAAAACAGAAGAAAAAAAAATAAAAATACAAAAGAAAAAAAAGAAAAGGAAGCTACTGAAAGTTGTAGGGAGAGACTAAGCATGAAGCCAGTGTTTCAAGGAGGGAGCAGTTAATATGGCACTGAGATAGCCAGAAGGAAGCCTGTCCAATGTGTCTGGCAAACAGAAAACCACTGAGCCTCTGTGAAAGGGTAGTGGGGCAGCCAGAATGTCAGAAGCCACAGGGAGACTGTGTGAAACAAAGGTGAGGCAGCACATAGAATCCACTTGTTTCAAAAGCTTGGCAATGAGAATGAGAAAAATAAGATGGTAGCTAGAGGGGACAGCAGAACAAACTAAAAGTTTTTCTAGTGAAGTTTGAAGGCAAAAAAAAAAAAAAAAAGAAAGAAAGAAATGAAGAAGAAACTGAAGACTCTAGAGATGAAGGTAAAACATGTAGAAACAAGTTTCTTGAGGAATTTGGAAGTGATGGGATCTAAGGCCCAGGTGCCAGAATGAGCCTTGGAAAAGGAGACATCTGTAATTGTTCATTCCTGACAGTCTCCCCAAAGCATGGGCTACAGAGCACCTAAGTGGATTATTTCAAACTCTGAGAAAAAGAATTATTTTGTCAGATTTCTTAGAAAACGTGGATGACTAGACATTCTGACATTTCTTAAAACTCTTGATAAAAGAAGACATCATATTAATCATCACCTCTGACCCCCAAATTGTGACCTTTCCAGGCTGTAATCTGCTGACCACAGCCCATAGGTCGTTGTCCCAAATGACATAATAGTACTTCTGCTTCATTCATCTCAGTGTCTTGCTTCAGAAAGATTACTCTGAGTCAGATGTTTAAGAAGGAACAAAGGTCAGAAGAAGAGTCAGGAGTAAGCTGTGGGTTTGTGTGTACAAGATAATGGGGAAATCTCCATGGAGAAAAAAACCCAACTGTAACTGGAATGCTGAAACGCATTGCCAAGGTTTACAGAAAAGTAGAAAGGATATGAGGTTTAGAACTAGACAGACTTGGTCTCAATCCCAGGCTCTTCCTCCTATATATGCAACGATACGTGGGATAAATGTTTCTGCTTCCATTTAGTGTCTGTTACTTCATGTATATAGTGGGTATATGGTTTAGTTCACATGCTTGTTCAAATAATAACCTGATGGATTTAAACATATAGTAGAAAATAGGCAAACAATATAGGGCAGCTATGTTCCCTACATTATTATATAGTAAGTGTTCTCAACTCATAAAAAATACCCTCAGCTGTCTTATTTGCATCATTTGTTTACCATGGTCAGTTAATGCCTGTTGGCATTTAAGTGATTAATTTAGCAGTCTTCACTGTACAGCAGGCAGACTGTCTAAAGGTCAAATAACACAACAGCATGCAAGGATGAAGTCGAAATGCAAACAACCGGTCTTTCTCCACATCCACCATGTTGCTTCTCTTGGTACATACTGGGACTTAATGCAACCATTCTCTCCCTCTTACCACAAGTGAAGGCCTGCAATGAGGAGATAGTAACTTTGAGAGGTCTCATGAGACCCTAGAAAATTAATCCCCATGGAGGAGAGAATCCCTGAAGATCTTGATATTTTGGGAGTCCATGAAATATGGCCCATGTTTCAGCAGATGCTCAAACTGTTGAATTTCTGAGTATAGATCCTTATCCAGAAGTGAAGCAAAGTAACTATTTACTGCGATGAAAGGAACATCTCTTTAAAGCAAATTAATTCTTTAAATGAGTAACACATAGTATCTTGAGCCTATTCTAATTACAGGGTCAGTCTCACTGCTGAATATGGCTTTTTGATAGAATTAAACTGTGTCTTTTTAGAACAACTTGTAATGTATTTCAGGCATTCTCTGTCTGGCAATGTAAAATATCTAGAATTTGTGGACTATACGTATTCTCTGTTTATCAAGGCAAAATAATTTTTTTTGCGGGGGGCGCCTGGGTGGCTCAGTCATTTGGGCGTCCGACTTCAGCTCAGGTCATGATCTCACAGTCCGTGAGTTCGAGCCCCGCGTGGGGCTCCGTGCTGACTGCTCAGAGCCTGGAACTTGCTTCAGATTCTGTGTCTCCTTCTCTCTCTGCCCCTCCCCAACTCATGCTCTGTCTCAAAAATAAATAAAAGAATAAAAAAGAAATTTTTGTTTGATAAGTGCTTAGAATGAATGCATACACTCAGTAATCAATCTTTACTGGAAATGTAAATATGTGGTACTAACACATCTTGGTAACCTTAACCGTTGGTGTTTGAGGGCAAGTCAGCTTGTCTCCAGTTTTAAGGTACAATCAAAAATTAGTTCAAGCACAAAAATGGAATATGGTCTTAGTGATCAGGATACATTTGCTAAAATTAGCACACCCCTTGCCCATCTGATCCTGCTGATGCCAGTTCACTGCATACTGAGTCCTATGACTTAAGAGCTATAAAGGGTCTGGCAGGAGCTTTTCCCTGCTTTATATCATGGCTGGAATTAGGTGATAACCCAATCCTGGGCTTTGGTTTGGCTCTAAGTACTATTAAATTAAGTCATATTACTGCTAGAAGATATGCCGCATTTTTTTTTTCAGTTTTTCTCAGTCTCTGGAAATCACATGATCAGGCAGAATATCATTGAGGCAAATGTTTTATTTGAGTTAAAAGAAAGAACATCTACATGAGTCAAAACCTACAAAAACTGTCCAAACTTGAGCTGAGCTAATTGTTTAAAGTTAACATTGCAAAGTAAGTAAAGTGACTTTGACACATGTTTAATGATACACATTATTGTGCTACATGGTAATTAGGCATAAATGGTAAGCAATTAATATATATGGCTGAAATTACTAGACGTTTTGCATAGCCAAGTTCAAATCGTTTTTCTTCTTTGTTAATTTCCTATTTTCTATAAACGTGATTGACAGCTTCTCTGACACCTTGCCTTAGGAACCTTAGAATATAATAGTGCCGTTTTCAAAATGCAATGTAAATCAATCATCCATCAAGAGTTTGCACTGCTCAACCAACATACACAGAGTGGCATAGATGCCAATGATAAAATTTTAAAGAGGTGCTGAATAGCATCGCCTCTGCATTTATGCTCCACCCTCTGCGGCTCTGTGGCCTGGGTGGCTGAAGTGTGTGTATGCCAATAAATTAGGCCCTTCACTCTGACTTTTGCTCAAGCATAAGAGGGAGTGCTGGAGAGTGGGGGGCTTTGGATCTCTCAAGGCCCCAGTCCCATGGATTTCAAAGATTTCAGATCTGTCCAGCTGCTTCTTCACAAGCAACTTTTCTGCCTCCAAATTCCGATAACTCCTCGTTCTCCACTGCCTCTGCAAGCCTAAGGCTTGTGCAGGCCCTGCTCTCACACTGGTGTACCACTCTGCCCATCGTTTCCTTCCACCCAGTTCATAAAAGGGACAACATGCTGTTCTCAAACTTTCCTAATTTGTATGTGCTGTTTCCTGTTTGGACTCTGACTGATTCAAAAGGTAGGATTTTACCTGTAAGCATTAATTTTGTCGTGCCTAACACAAAACAAGATTCTCATAACAGCCCAGTATTTGACTTAACTTCTGTTGTATTTTATCAGTCTTGGCATGTGGAATATAGTAGGTACTGAATATCTACTTGTTGATGGATTAAATGAATCTATGTAATGTAGACTATTTCCTAAATTACAGTTTCTAACCTCAGTATTATTCCATTAAGACAATTAATGATCAAACTGAATACTGTATACAGAGTCATGTAATGAAAAATTATTTTGCCATGGTTGCTGAAAGAGCAAAGAACAAGCAACAAGCTCTAGTTAGCAGTCATCTTTGTGAATTTAGAAACAATGCATACATTGTACTAAAACCTTGTTTTCTAAGTTGAGGTTCTTATACTTTTTAAATTGACAAAGTTTTCCCTTTTCCCTTACAGCCTTAGATTGATATAATTGTTTGGATCACTGAGGTAACTTTTTCCTTGGACAAAACATATGCTTAGTGAATTCTGTTAAACAACTGATTATTGGGTGCCCAGCATAAGATCATTTGAGGAGTTGTGTGGAGAACAGATTGGACAGGGGAGATTGGAGGCAAGAAGATTAGTTAGGAATCTATTGCGGTAGTCTAAGACAAGCTAAATATTTACTGAGCTTTGTTATGGCTTTGCTTTGGCCATTTCAGTCCTGCTTAGTTTTGGGGTGGGGCTTATGGAGCAAAGCTGGTATTTGAGTTGTTCTGGCAAATTCCTCTGAGTTACAGTGTTTACTTTTCTTTTTTTGTATTACCTTTCCTTTTCTTTCCTTGGTCAACCAATTGAAAAAGACAAAGCTACCTTCCAGAAACTTCAAGTTCCTTACAACCTAGTTGGGAAACAAAACATTAGCCCAGGAAAAGTAAGAATACAATTATTAAAGCAGCAGAAGAGCTCTCAGAGTGTGGCTTGGAATTAATATCCAAATGAATGAACAACAACAAATGCCAGAACTTCATGAAACTAAGAGGTGACTGTGGGCTGGGTATCTTGGGAAATTTTCATGAAGATTTTGGCCTTGACTGATAGGCAGAGAGCTAGAAAGAGAGAGGAAGATATTCACAAAAAGAGAAATTCTAAAAAAAGACAGAGTTGCAAGAAAAGTCTTACTTTTCTTATCTTTTTATCCCTCTCTTCTTCAAAGTACAGATCTGTCTGAGTTATGAGTAGCATGGGGAAGTACTATCTCTGAATGGGGGAGGCTTTCCACTTCCTTTTTTCCCATTCCTCAAGGCTTAGCCAGGCCTGAAATGCTTGTTCAACATGTTGAGTTACTACAGGTTTTCAAGTCTGGCCTAAGTTCATGCTAAAGACCACTTGAACTTCTAACAAGAACTAAAACATATTTTAATTCTAAACTTCATAGGGATGCTATTTCTTTCTGGAATGTTGTATAAATGGGAGAGATCTCAATATTCTTTAAATTAGTCTAAAAGTCACGAGGAAAAATGAAAATGCCTCACACTGAAGGAGAGTTGAAGAAGTTATCCTTTATTGAGTGCATATCAGTTACAAGTATGGGTTTGAAAGGTTTAAACATATGAGTAGATTAATTTATTCCTTGTGATAACTTTATGAGGTAGTACTACAAAATCATCCCAATTCTGTAGACAGACAACTATGGCAAAGAGAGCTAAAGTCACGTGCTTCATGCCCCACAACTGGAAAATGCTGGAGCTAGTAATCAAACTGAAGTCATCTGACTCCCCAGCTTTTGCCACGAAATGCCTTGAAAAGTTATGTAACTGAGCTGGTTCTTTGTCTATAAAATCTGAGAGGCTGAATTAGATAATCTTGACATTCGCCTTCATGTTAAAAATTAAGTATTGGATTCACATCCTCAATTCCTACTCTTCTCACATGACTCAAGTTTGAAACTCTCTGTCCTCACTTCCAAAGGAATTAATTCTCCCTTCATAGAAATTGTGACATTAATTGTTCTGAATGACTTAAAGATCAGATTCCACGTCAATGATGAGCAACTCCTAACTCAGTTTTATAATCTTCCTGACTTTTCCATGTAATAGAGGACCTATTTTCAGGATGCAGTTAGAAAATTGTCCTGTATTATGAAAAATCTCAACATGTTAAGTAATTAAGAAGTGGCTCCAGTTTTTTCTACTGACATTAAATGGGTAATCTAAGTGGAGTGAGTATACTTCTCACAAAAGACCAAATGAAGCTATACTGAATGTTGAATTTTTTTAAATGGCTTATAAATTTTTCCTGAATTGGTCTAAATGAAAAAGAAAATCATTCTCCCTTGAGAAACTCATGACCTATGCTTGTAGGACACATGCATATTCCACATGTTCCCAGCTGCTTTTGTATCTGAAGGACACTGGGCACCATGACAAGAAAAGAAGAGAGGGAAGCCATGATTTAGCAGCAGAAGACCCTGCTTATTCACCAGGAGTTCTCGGTCTCAATTTTGACTAGAAGAATATCAAACCACCTCTAAGTCCCATTATTATCTACAACCTCCTGGAAAAGAGTGTGCTGCAGCTGCCATTGGAGCAGCCTCTTGACTATCCCCAGTGCAAAAAAAAAGAGCATGGTGATGAGCACAAAATTCCTACCACTTCCTCCATCACAAATTTAATGAAGTTTACTTTCAGAGCCTGTCTCTTAAGAAAAACATAGTATTAATAACCGAAATGTCACAGGGACAAAGCTTTACATTCCCGGGTCAGAAGGATGTGTTTAATTGCAAACCCCCTGAAGAAAGTAGCACAGGGATAGTAGCACAGCTCACAGAAAAGTATAAAGGAGAGAGGGAGGGACAGAAAGTTTTTTAGTTGAGATCCCAGAAGAGGATAGAATTGAGGATGAGATCTAAAGACAAATTTTGTGTTCTTAGTTGTTTTTGTTTACTGAACTAAAAAGATTCAATGCATTTAGTATTTTCAGTCTTAAATAACAAAAGGAACCACTGATTAAATCTGCAAGAAGCCTAGGGATTATTCTTCACTGCATTGTCCAAGTTCCCCGCAATAAATATGAAGCATCTAAATTTAGAAAAAGGTCCCAATATGCTGTCTCTTATGATACACAATAAATCATAGGAAAATAGTCTATCGGAAAGAAAACTTGAGATGGGGGTGAGTATTTGGGGGATAGGAGGTCTAATTCCGGGATTCAGCCCCTCATTTCGTCCTAGCAACCATGTTGACAACATAATCTGGCAACACAAGCAAGCAACCTACAAAAATTCTAAACTATTCCCATCACCTTTATACTTCTCCGTGTATGGCTTAGCCTTTAGTATTTAAAGGCAGTTCTTTTACATTGTATTAGTTGTATTAGTTTTACATTGTATTAGTTCTGAAACACATATTTTTGCCCTCCTCCCCCACCTCCAGTTTAGTTAAATATCAGTCTGGGCATAAGCTCTTTAACACCGGATGATGCCTGTGGTCCTGCAGGGAGAAATGCTGCTTGCAGTTGTATTTTGGAAAATGGCAGGGTATTTCTGCCAGTGTGAAAAACTGAGTCATTCAATAGTTTGTCCGGGAGGCTTCTAGGTGGTGCACGAGCATTTGGCAACAAGTTTTGACTTTGCTAAAAGGCCAAGAAGCAAGGTACGAATACATTGGTGAAATGTAAATTCGTGCTAAATGTTCACACAAGGATAGTAGTCACTTTTTTAAATTTTTTTTTTCTTTTTTTTTTGAGAGAGAGACGGAGCATGTGAGCATGAGCGGGGGGAGGGGCAGAGAGGGAGACACAGGATCTGAAGCAGTCTCCAGGCTCTGAACTGTCAGCACAGAGCCTGATGCGGGGCTCAAACCCACGTACTGTAAGATCTTGACCTGAGCTGAAGTCGGACACTTAACTGCACCCAGGCACCCCAATCACATCTTTAATAAAGAAATGGGAAAGGAGCAAAGAAACACTTAAGTTGATTTTATTAAATGTAGGCACTGGAGGAGAGAATTCAAGTTCCAAAACAATTCATTAAAGAGGCTGGATTTAGTTCTCATTTGTGTTCTAAGTATTTTAAGTTGCAGCCAGAAGAACAGCGACCTTTAAGGAGTTAAATCCAAAATAAAAATATATCTGTGCCCATCATGCACATTTGGTCTTTTAGCTAATGTTACATGATGACTATCTTCCTGTTCATGCATTAGCATACACTACGATTCCACTGTGGTCTTTTCTCCAGAAGCTTACTTTCTAGGGATAAATATAAATAGATGTCATATTTGCTTATTTGGCATTTTGTGTTCTCTTTTCAAAGACATGACATGTATTTCTAGTTTTCTAAATTGCTAATAGTTTCATCTTGGCTAAATTTCTGCATTTTAATCCCAAATCAGACCCAAACGGATAATTGAAGAAGAATTTCCAGTTCAGTGGTAGCAACTTGTTTGGAGTAAATAAATCACTGGAAAGTCCATTACGTTTCCTCAGCTAAGATTGGAAAGAGTCAGAATCTAACATACCACTTGTCTCAGTAGGAACACAAAGAAATTCAGTTAAGCGTCCCATGGATTCAGACAAATACATGTCAAAGGAGTCTAAGGGCAATTCCAGATTGTTCTACAGGGAAGATAGGTCTACCCTAATCTTGAAGTTAGTTTTAGTCAATGTACATGATGTGGGACTGACATGAATCAACCTTTTCTAAATCTTGAATGATGAGGAAAATGAACAAGTTGGGTGGAGCGCAAACAGAAAATGAACAGAAAATACAAAGCATGTACAAGCATGTTTTAGACTGGTATCAGTTAATAAATATGAGCTTTAAGGGATGAGGGGACATATTTGCAGACAATCTGTGAACCAAGTGGAACAAGAGGTATGTTATAAGCGTACAATAAGCTGCACAGAATTAGCATTTTTGTGTTAACAGAAAAAAAAAAGCAGAATTGCTTGATTTCCTGCGACTTTTCAGTTCTCTCTCATCTCTAGAGTAATTATCTATCCACCCCAGAATTCTGTATACTAAGGGTGTAGTGTGGGCTTTCTGCTCTGCAGAGTCCCGTACTGGGCTTTCTTCTTGACATGATATTTTGACTCACTATGTGAATTCTGACTAATTGCTAGTACCTCCAGGCCACTGGTTTCCCCCAGCAGCATCATAAAAGCTTACTTGCAAAAATGTTCATGTATGAAAATTTGTGTGAAAGACCCACTGAAAGATAGTTCTAAAGTGTAAGAATTCTCTATGTTAAGAAATGCATTTAGAGGTTTCAGTTTTCACATGGACTTAAAGTGTCTTCGTGCCCGGGCCCGCCCCCCCTCTTCCAGCCTTTGTTCCCTCCTCTTCTTCCTGGGGGTTAAATTTATGATAATTATATGTAGTGTTGCATTCAGAATTTGAATAGATTTCTGCAGACTCTCCACTGGTTCCTACAGGATCAGCTCACTCTCACATTAACACTATGATGTTTTCACTGATCTGTTTGGTGATTCCAGATTTATTACCCTAATTATGAGCTAATGAGCGCTGAATTTTACAAGGAAATTTGCATTTACTTGCTTAAGTAGGACAAATTATCAGCTTATCCAAGATAAAACATCTCTTGTATTTTGAGACCCTTTAACTCACCAAAAGAGATGCTTATCCTCTAGCCAAGTTAAATCAGTTTCAGAGAAAGGCACTGACTGTTATCTTGAAAACAATTAACTCTACTGCAATTTTAAGGTTTGCTTGGCAAGGCCCAAAAGTCTTTGGAATCCTTTTCAATTAGTGTTCTTTTTTAGTCACTTCTTTTTCTTTTTTTTTTTTTTTTAACACTTATTTATTTTTGAGAGACAGAGAGACAGAGCACAAGCAGGGGAGGGGCCGGGAGAGAAAGGGAGACAGAATCTGAAGCAGGCTCCAGGCTCTGAGCTGTCAGCACAGAGCCTGATGCGGGGCTCAAACTCACAAACCAGGGGATCATGAGCTGAGCTGAAGTCCAATGAGCCACCCAGGCGCCCTCTCTTTTAGTCACCTCTACACCTGCACCCACTATTTCCAAAACAGAAGAAAGCAAAGGAAGCTATTGACAAGTCTCCTTCCAACCAAAACAGGAGTCTGGGAATGATTTAACATAAAGAGAAGATAGCACAAATGCAGACCTTTCACATTAGATAAGATGCTTTCTTCTCTTAACAGAGTACAAATTACCACATTTCAATTAGTTCTTTTGGAGCCAGAAAAGGTACAGGTGCACATTTTACTTTCATTTCTCTGTCCTGTGTATTTTCTCCAACAGAAAAGCAACTTTGGGAATTCTTTTGGAGTTAGAGGATTATCACGTTAATAAGGAACTTAAAGGCCTTATTTCAACATTTACTTCTTTTTTTTCAAGGGTAACCTTTCTAATATTAATCATCATGTTGAGGATTCTGTGAGAAATGATACAAAATATAATAGAAGAGGACCATCATGGTGTTCCTTAGAGATTAACTAGAAAAGGTGAGTAAGCAAATTAGTCAGCTAAATTAACTAGTTGTTTTAGAAGACATGAGATCTTTAGTGCCATCGCGTTGTGCCTCATTAGATCCATTAGTTGCTTGACATTGTCATTATTCTACCCACTTCTTTCTGTGCAGTTTCACCGTGTCAGCTTTGATTTCCCCTGTACTTTTTTTTTTTTTTTCCAGCTCAAAGCTATTATATCCCCTTCCAGGAGCATTGATTTTTAGTCAGGTGTCACAAATTTCCCACTCATCATTTCCTCACAAGCGTAAAACTGACTGTTGCTGTTCCTGCTACACCCTTTCATTATTTCAGAATTATCACTTATTCTTATTGGCCAGTTCTGGCATCTTCCTTTCCTCTGAAACTCAATGTTTAATTTTTAAATGTTTTAATTGACAAACACTGAGATAATTTCCCATCAGAGTGCTTTGGCAAAATAAACCATTTAAGAAGACAAGGACGAGGTAAATGATACAAGCATGTGTTTTTAAAACAGTCAGACATTGGTAGAACATCTATTATTTTGTCTGGTATTGTAATAAATGATATTGGAGGACTGACGAAAATATAAGGTATCACACTACCCCTTACACTTCAAGTACTTAAAATCTTGCTGTGGATAATAATTTTGAAAGGTGGTTTAGAACTCAACTGTAAGGTTCACTGTCTTTATGCTTAGCTTAGTTTTAACTCACCTGGGTTACTTTAAAAATTGAGGAAAATTCAGCAAGTCAGTAACTGGTTAAGGAGGGTTTACTTGTTTAACATCTTAAGAAGCAATAATTGTTCGATCTTAAACAATGAATTGATGCTTTAGTAACAGAAATAACAAGTTTTGCCATTGAAATTTTAGTATAACTCTCACTAGGGGGGCTTATATACCTATATGCAAAATATAGCATATCTCTTAAAAATTGGTAAGATACACTATGCCTCACCAGTTTTTTTAAGGTTTATTTATTTATTTTTAGTCATCTCACTCAACATGGGGCTCAAACTCATGGCCCCAACATCAAGAGTCACATGCTCTTCCCACTGAGCCAGCCAGGGGACTCAGCCTCACCAATTTTTGAGGGTAAAACATATATATATATATATATTTTTTTAATGAACAAGCCATTTTTTTTCCTCTACAGAAATAAAGACTGAGAGGAGCTATAGCAAAAATTCCTAGGAAAGAACTCTTTTAGAATAGCATCCATCTTAACTGGCATAATGATCATTGCTTTATAAAAGATAGTATAAAATCACAGGACACAGCCATTTAGAAGTTGTGGCATACACAGGCAATATTTCTAAGGACAGAGGAGATATTACAAATATAGCCACCTTATTTTGTCAAATGCTATACACCTCCAGATTGGAAGTGATAAAAATGGTGATTTTAGGGAAAAAGAGCAGGGTAGGAGTCAGGAGCAATTTGTATCATAATTCATTGCAATTCAAATTATTTTAAAGCTTCTTTTTGATATAGTATGGTAAAGAATACTTTTGAAAGCAGATAATATGTACAAAAATACCATAAGAGAAAAATGTTATTTCTCCAAAACATCAGTGAGGGGTTAGATTACAAATGCTGGCCAAACCAACCCAAAGGATTATGAAACTGCACTATCTTCACTTGCCAAGCCACCTATCTCTCTTTTTAAGATAATTTCTTCTTTTCAGGGTCATCTCCAACTTTTGGTTGAAGTCCATCCTGCTTCTACTTCTGAAAGGCAGCAAGTTTTCCTGGAAAGAACATCAAGGTGATAGGGTTGTAGTCTGAATACAAATTCTATATTACTCTCCTTGGGCGGGTAGTAAGCTCATTTTCTACAGTAAAATGTGAATAATGCTAAAGGCCAAATTACCCATATTCTAGGAATGTTGTTAAAATAAAACAGGGTAATGGATTTGAAAGTACACTGAGGGAAAACATTTCATCTAAATGCCAAGTGATATTCTATTCTCTCCATAATTTGTGAACTTCTGCTTCTCTGCATTTCTAAATCATGAATTATATGCTTACATATGGTATATTTAAGCTCAATTAAACTTGAAAGCACTATGAGAAATATCACTGAAAAGATAATAAGATGCATTATAGTAAGGAAATACTTAAAGGACTTTCCATCCAACTGCTAAGCATTAATAATGCTTGATCAGGTTTTTCAGAAATTTTCTACAGAGCCATTTTCCTGTTTCAGATGCCATTTGTAGTTTTGAGTATTCTCAGTTTAGGGTTTTATTTTTGACAGAATTATATTGGTTGCATAAATATGCCTTGAGATTCTCAACACAATATATCATTTGATGTTACTAGAAATAACTACAGAATTTCCTTACATTTTTTCCCACTGATTCTAACACAGAATGTAGAATACTTTGGTAAACACCTATTCCTCTGCAGCCTTCCTTTCAGGGAATTTCCTGCTTACACACTCATTACCGTAGTATTTATTCTGTTATAAAAAAAAATGGGCAATATATAAAAACTGCTCTACAAAGAGTAAAACACCATCACATACTTAATTTTTTCTCTTTTCCTTTTTTTGTAACTTTACTTAGCAATCTAAGAAATTCTAATTCAGTTTATTACTGAAGACAAAATAAAATGTAATATTAGGTAGAAATTGATTTTTTTTTCAGGTGCAATACCTGACAATGTTGGGCTCACGTTTAATTTGAAAAACAGCAAACATTTCTTACTCACTTAACACAACTTGAAATTGCTGTCTTATCTAATCGCAGGTGCTCCATAAACAGACCCCCACAAAAAGGGCTAAAAAAGTGTGGAATTAACACACTAGCATTTCTCATTTGCGGTAACTATCTTCAATCTTAATGCAAAAACATCTCAGAGAAAATGCATTTTCGCGTTTTCAACTTGAGGCACCTTTGGGAATGTGCATAGTGACCTACACACCTATGCACTTAATATTTGTGGACTGAAAATTCCTTTATAACTAGTGAGTCTTCCAATCAAGATGTCTTAAGATAAAGACCTAGCTTTTCCAGTTATTACAGAAATATGGGTCTTGCTTAAGATTATCTTGCATCTATACTAATATTGCTCAAGATTCCTAATCGTCTACAAACTTTGCTCATCACCCCATGGAAATAGGATTAGATTAAAATTGCAGTAATGTTTCAGAACTGTAGCAAATGATTCAAAATCCTAGCTTTTCTGTCCGAATCTTTCTTCTAAAATCTAACCATGTATGTCTGGAACTTTCTAGTTATAACAGTATAAGATTCTTCCTTTGCTAGATCCTTTTTTTTTCTTTTTTGTTGTAAAATCACTATCTAGATATCCACCTATATAGCTTAGTGTTAAACTTGTCAAAAAAAAAAAACCCCAAATTCCTAATTTTTTCTTAAAACTGCCATTCCCATGCAGCTGCCATTTCACACTGGGTTTTGTCCTGAATCATTCCTTCCTTTAATAAGTGGATGAATATTATATATAATATGCAGTATTTCTTTTAAAAAAAAGAAGATATAAACTGGAATATCTACACAGAATTAAATATACAGGAAGACATATATAAAGCCCCTTGCATGGTTCCCAACACTGAAGATACTGTATAATTGTTAATCATTCTTCTGCACCCTCCCTGCTCATCCCTATTAACATTTTTAACAATAATAGACATTCCAAGAAATTGAAGTTCTTCTGGCATCAGAAAAAAATAGGACATATTCCATATCATTATTTTGCATGTCATATTTTACTTATTTAAAATCAGAATAAAATCCATTTCCAAATATGTAGGGGAGAAAAGGAAAAAGAGGGGAAGAACACTTCATTTAGTTAACTGTAGACAAAGCCAGCCTTTGACCCCTAGCAGCTGTCTTTCCTAGTCCTAGAATATTCAGAGATGTCAGGCTCCAGCAAATTCCATTCCCTAATAATGTCAGAGTTATTGTATTTACCCTATTTTGTTATTTTATGCTGATTGTGGTTTTAGTTACTGTTTATTGGTTCACCATTAATATTCAAGATCCTCTTCTCTGGAGGTATGTTCATCTCAATGCTACTTACTGGTTTCCATTGCCGGAATCATATAATTCTTCTCTGAAAATCCCTCAAGTGCCTGAATTGGGTTTTTGAGGTCATCTATCAATATTCTCATTGTCATACCTAGCTACTGTTCCATTTCTCCCTGTTTTTCCTACTTGCTTCTCCATGACTTGGCTATAAACCTTTAACCATGCTCTCATCTACATGCATTTCTAAACTTTCTTCAATACTCAGATAAAAATCTACTTTATTCATAGAGCCTTTCTCATTTTAGTAAAGGCAAATGGATCCCTCGGGCCATTTTCAAAGATAACATTGTATATTTGGTTCCAACTTAACCAATGCACTCTTTTCCCTAGCTTAAAAGGAGTTGAGATATGTTACATACAAACGTGTGAATATGACCATGTTTTGAGTTTTATCAGACTATCTCAGACTTCCCTATAACACATACTGTAGGCTTCTCCCCATAGCTCAAATGCATGAATATGAGCAACATTTCAACCTATTTTATGTGAGTCATAAATATAACCTACGTTGACCTATGACCAGGTGCATAGGTCCACAGTTGAGATGGCCAACACTAACCTTCTATTTGTCGCAGCTCTCTTGTCACCACCTCCACTAATTTGGTCTCCTATCTTTCTAACAGAGGGGTACAGATTACCAAATGTATAGGAATAGGATACTCAGCATTATTGTATGTACTCTATTTTGTTATCCTGTGTTGTTTTAGGTGCATTTTTCTTCTGGGTTCTGATTATCTTTGGCAAGTGGGGCAGTGAAAATACAATCTTTGGGAGAATTGTGTTTTACGTTTTTTGTTTTTTGTTTTTTTGTATTCTTTTAGCCTCTTAGTTGTTATTTCTGTACTAGGCAGTAGCGTTATATCTTGTAGTGTTTGGTTTGCTTTTTTCATAGCCTTCTTAATCTTCAGTAATAAAATCAGATCTGCTTGATCACCAGTTTATTAGTTTAGCCAAAGGCATTTTGGCACCAGAGCCCAACTTAGGATAAAATCACACGTCTAAAGTCTTATTAGAAGATATCACTTGATTCACAGAGAGTCATGCTAGTCACGAGCTACTAATAGAGATGACATCTTGTTACCAGTTTGTCTTTGCACTCAAGGCACTTTCTCTATATCCTTGCACACCACAAGATGAGTGCTTTGAATTCCCAGTTAATTTGTTGAGGTGAGAACTTGAAATACAGTGACTTCACGTGTTTAAATAAACCAACCAAGATGACTGTAGAATTGTGAAACAGAATGCCAAAATGGAGTAACTTAAAATGGCATGAAGTCCCTGGATAAGATCAAAGAAAGTTCCCTTTTCAGTTGACACCACTTCTGGGATGGGAAATGGCACCTTGCTGTGGTCAGTATTTATTGTCTGTGCAAGCTCAAGACAATTCTTATCTCTGGTTCCACAGTGTGAAAGGCTTTGAAACAGACTTGGGTTACTCAAGAGAGTGCTGGAACACAGCAGATGGCAGAGAATAGTGGCATCCCTGGCAGTTGGATAGCTCCATTTAGGGGTATTTCAAGATTATGTAGAGATGGCATTACTCTATAGTAAGAAAGGTGGGTGCAGTTCATGCTTCAGAATTGGAAAATTATTTCTAATATTCTCTAATTATAAACTCAGAGAAAGATTTATTATCCTTTGATGTAAAACCGGGATCCAAGGAGTTAGCAGAAGTCAAAAGTCTCCTCACCAAATACAGTTCAGAGCTTCATGTTCACAAACTCATTCATTCATCCAATTGCAGTTGCTAAAAATGTAATTCTCTTACTTTGGAGATTTTATATACAATGTCCTAACTAAAAAACCCATCCATCCTCCTCCTTGTCTCCACCATAGGTCCATTTTGTGCTTTGCAAAATTTCCATATAACTCACTCCATAATTTTCTTTCCTATTCTCATGTCTTTATTCCTTAAAAATAGACACTGAGCAAACAAGTACACACTGAAGGCAAGTAAGTACCTTTCACCCGTGAAGATAAAGAGCTATATGCAAGAAATATGAGACACAGAGCTTGAATATTCACAGAGAGGAGGTAATGCCCTCCTTAAAAGACATTCACTGTGACGTTCATCAAAAATCCACAGAACAGTATCAACAACAGATATGGGTGATGGCTATGTCATGGGCTTAGATTTCATAAAAACCCAGTGTCCCTTAGATTTCAGAGCTAGAAGGGACCTTGGATATCAAGTAGACCCATTTCTTCACTTTCCAAATCAGAGAACTGAGGCTCAGAAATGCCCCAGGATTGCCCCTAGGCTACTCAGCTAGTGAGTTCTGCCTCTTCATCCTGCTCTTTAGTTTTCTTTCTAAACAATCATGATGTCTTCCACAGAAGAGGGAAAGAATGCAAAGAAATAGTTGTGCTGCAAAGGTATACATAGAAGCTGGTTATTTAGGAATGAAAAAGGACAAAAAATGGTAAGATAAAAATTTAGAGGATATAGATCGGTTTGATAATTTGACCTACATTCTAGTTACCCCAATCATATCACCTTTTAAAAGATCATTGTAGACTGTTTAAATATATATATATACATATATATATATATATGTATATATATATATATAGTTTTTTAATAGACCCATTGTTCTGATTGACCACAATCACATACCCCTAGGAATGCATTAGAAATTAGAAACTACTTAGACAGTTTTCCAGTATACACTTTTTTTTCCACGTAGGATTGTTCCCAAATGATCATTTTTCAGTGCTCATAATCTACTTTAATTTTAGGCCATTTGAAATTTAGGGCTTCAGGGGCGCCTGGG
The DNA here is from genome assembly GCF_023721935.1 of Panthera uncia. Classification (NCBI taxonomy): domain Eukaryota; kingdom Metazoa; phylum Chordata; class Mammalia; order Carnivora; family Felidae; genus Panthera; species Panthera uncia. The sequence goes on from NW_026057584.1 coordinate 23,910,225, forward strand.
TGGCGCAGTCGGTTAAGCGTCCGACTTCAGCCAGGTCACGATCTCGCGGTCTGTGAGTTCGAGCCCCGCGTCGGGCTCTGGGCTGATGGCTCGGAGCCTGGAGCCTGTTTCCGATTCTGTGTCTCCCTCTCTCTCTGCCCCTCCCCCGTTCATGCTCTGTCTCTCTCTGTCCCAAAAATAAAAAAATAAAAAATAAATAAAAAAAAAAAAAAAAAGAAATTTAGGGCTTCATTCTTTTCTTTGTAAACACAATTCCAATGTAATCTGTTTTGGGAATCAAGATAGGATACTTAGGAAACGGATGTGCCTCACAGAAACCTTTTTCATGGGATCTGATAAGGTGGCCACCAATCACAATCTTATGATGTGAAATCACCTGGAATCTCTCAACATCACTTAACAAGTGACATATAACCAGGGTAAGGAACACTGCTGAATTCCTTATTAACCAATCAGGGCCATTTGGTAATTTGGATATCATCTGGAAGGGATTGGCATCCAGGATGCCTGAAATGGAAAGTACACTCAGGCTTGCTTGTCTGAACAAATCCCCAGTAGAAGAAAATGTGTAGTGCAGCTAGTTGGATGCCATGTAAGAAATTATTAGCCAGCTGAGCAGAGTGAGTGACACTTGGTTGAGGCGTGGTATGGGCACAGTACCCCGGGCAATCTGGCTTTCATCTCCTCTAGTATTTATCTGATAAATTCAGCCATCGTTCCTCACTACTCCCTCTCATATCTGAAGCAGTCATCTTGGGGTAAGATGATTTATTATAAATTTCACATAGTATTACTTAAAGAGCTTTCCAAGGGAAACAGATCCTCCTGGAAAACCTGGCTAGGTCAAAGAGGAATGGGGGATTGAAGCACCTACTCTGTCTTGGCCTGATTAACCCCCAGAAGTTCTGGCTTCCTTGTGTTCCTGAGAACTTTCTGCTTTCAGATGTGCCCTAGTCAAGCTGCAACCTCTTTAGAAAGGGGAGAGAGAACACACCGGGAGGCAGAGCTCCATTTTCTTTACTAAGATGAGCAAGCTATGAGGGCTCAAAGGAAGAAAGTCATTCAGTCACCTTGTTTTGTTCCCTGCTTCTACTTACAGGAAGGTCAGGGTTTCCTCATCCCAAGGAATGGTGGTAAGGAGGGTGCCCATTCCCAAATAACTCTGGTTTTTAACTTGCTTTGTTTCTCCCATGTCTGACTGCTTACTCAGGTCCAAGTAGGGAATCGTGTATAAGGAATTCTGCAGTGCAACAGAGTTCAGAGGGGGAAAGATGCATGCATGCACACACACGTACATACGTACATACACACACAGGAGGAGGCTGTTTTGTTCCCCCAGTGTCAGTCAGCCTTTTGATTTCCTTTGTGCTTTACTCAGGACCATAAGTAGGGCATGTGACTAGGACAAGGAGGTTACACTTTGAAGGTGGGAAGGGAATGAGTTACATTTGTTCCATTTCCTATGCTCTTTACATTCATGAGATGATTATCATGCAAACGGATTTGTGCTGTGCCATTTCCTGTTCTTGTTACAATCTTTATCATGACAAAAAGGTACCAGGTTTTAACGCCTGGTGTTATATTTAACTGTTTTCAATAACTGCTGTGTAGTGTGACTTTTCTTCCCATATCATGTTGTTTTCACAGAAAGTAAAGGTAGTGCTGTTAGGGTATTTGAATGATGTATACCAGGTTGTCTTGAGGCTCTAAAATATCAGGGTAGGAACACACATCATCTTCTTTCTATATCCCCAAACTAACCAATGGGAGAACTTTCCCAAGAAGCTCTGACTTACTTGCTACAGTACCCTCCACATAGACTTCAGAAGCCCACTTTTCTTATCCCTAGCTCTTTGTAGCCCAAATGACACTCCTAGTGACAGTCAGATTGTATAACTTACGGGGTAAGGCAGTGCAGTTTCCAATTATCATCAAAGAATTTCCCCAGCATTACCATGCTGAGACTTCAGGCTGTTGATAGGGATTAGATCAAAAATAGAACATGGTATAATAAGAACCTTTGCTTCCTGGCATGGACTAGAATCAGAATAGCTAATGGTACATAACACTTTCAAGCTCTTCTCTCTCTCTCTCTCTCTTTAAAGCAGGTTTAGTTCTTGTGAAAGCTGCTGAATTGACAGCCCAGGATACTATGGATAGAAAAATGATAAACTTTCCTTTTCTGCTTTTCCCAGTACACCTTCGGCCTGCCCTGGAGGGAATGTCTCAAGAAGGAAGAAGTTAGTTCTTTCTCCAGATAATTTTAATCTTTGAATTCAGGAGTAGGAGTATTATCTAAGCTGCTTATTATGGAGAATGTATCAAGATGTGGGTATGTTTTCCCTAAGATCGAAACTAAAATTGACAGAACATTTCATAGAGGCAACTGCAAAACCACCCAGCTAGGGACGGTTTTGAAATCATGTGTGTCTTCTCATAAGTGAACTCCTGAGTGCTCTATGTGAGTTTTGCAACGCATTGTTTGTGGTTGAAGTTTTAAGAATTCAACCTTTAGAAAAAGATAGGGTAAAACATTTGCTTTATAACCAGTACATATGAAGAATGCAGTCATTGCTAGTAACCACCCAGCTATATTTCTTGATGGCAGAGCTCAGAGCAATGGAGCTAAGTAGGAAGACCCAAAAGACTTCAGCCATAGGTTGAGGTATGGTGGAGTATCCAAAGTCTTCCAAAACTTGATAAAGACCTTCCACGCATTCATTATACAGGGCTTATATTTATAAACTTTGTGGTGAGGGTCCATTGATGCATATCAAAGGGGTCCTGAAATTCCCAAGATTCTATGTAAGTTTTTATGAGCATATAAAGTTTTTTTCTCCCAAGACTGTATCTTTCTAGTTGTTATCTAATTTTCAAGGAGATCTGTGACATCTCACATTTATTTTTTTAATAAAAAAATTTTTTTTAATGTTTATTTTTGAGAGAGAACGAGGGAGACAAGTGGGGGAGGGGCAGAGAGAGACAGGGGAGACACCGAATCTGAAGCAGGCTCCAGGCGCTGAGATGTCAGCACACACCCCAACGTGGGGCTTGAACTCATGGACCGCAAAAGTATGACCTGAGCCAAAGTTGGAGCTTAACAGTCTGAGCCACCCAGGCACCCACCCCTGTGACATCTCATTTAAAGAGCCACTACTTTGGATGGTCAGTTTCTCACTTTTTTCCAGTTCTGGAGACAATTGTCACCAGTCCCACTCAGAAAGCACTTAGAAAATGCAATAGATCACTAACAAATTAACATCTTCTTAAAAATAAACTATTAGGGTACATCTACAATAATGTACATGTTCACCTACAAGCACCACTCATTTTAAGCAAAGAAAGGATTTCCTTAATGCATACCATCATTTTAAAAAAGGGAAATGAAAAATATCATCCAACTTGTAAAGAATGAAAGTCTATTATCAAATATAATGATTCCCTCTGAGAAATAATCTGTGAGTGCCAATACAAACATAACCACATTGCCTGCTCTAATTAAGAGAGAGAGAAGCTAAAGAGAACAGCTCCTCCTTTTTCCACCTAATATTGTTCTGAGGAGTTCATAAGGTCAGGAACTTGACACTGGTTTCGAGTGGAAGCCAGTCAAGCAGGATTTCTTTGCCCTCTGGTCAAATGGTTGGCCTACTTCAGGAATTTTGAATAATTATTGCTGTTCTCTTCAGCCAGGAGAAGTTTACCTTTCACAAAAAGACCTTATGGCATTAACTTAATCCTGTTGCCTGAATACACAAAATCAGTTTTGCTCTGCAGAGTTATTGTCCCTAATTTACTAGTCTGAGACTTATTTTATCTTGCTTCACACTCATGGTGTTGCTTAGAGCTTGACAGAATGCCTAGCTCCCTGCACTTCCTGGAAGGAAATCCCCTCACAAATACAAAGTAGTAAAAGGAGAATATTGCTGTTCCAAGTGTGTGCAATGTCAATTTTCTCTAAGGGGCACAGAGGCAGAAATTTTGTGTCTGCAACCATGATACCCAAGAATTTTTCCTCCTTGTTTCCCCATTAAAACTACTACTAATAATTCCAATACATGGTAGCAGCTAAACAATCTGTAGCAACACAGAGAGTCAGGAGTCAGTCATCTGTACTGGGATCATTATTGTGTTGTTAGGAAACAAGCAGTTGAATCAACTTAAACTCCTCCATCGTCAGGTTCTTAAACAAAAGTAGCATCTGAATTGGTTTGATGAGGACTTGGTATTGGCAACCATTGATCAAGATTGCCAACATCTCTATTTTCATCAGAAAAGCAAGGTTCTCTTCATTTTTAACTCCCTCTTAATATTCCTTGGTGATTTCTATTGTTTTGGAATCATCCTCTACCGTACATAACAAGTACTATTAATCATATGGGATTAGCCATCTAAATTCCCAGGGAACAGAGAGTAGCTGTGAATATTTTTGTATACCTGCCATATTATTGCCTTAATGCTGCCTCAGATTACTAGAGTAATTTTCACCAACAATTCCCAAGCAACTGGTACATCAAACATTATTCTACTTCAATAGCTCTGAGAGAGAATAGATTATTGTTTCACAAGCACTGTATGGACTTAAAAATGTATAGATACTTTGATCTACCATAGAAAAATCTTGTCTGCTTTGTGGTAATCTGTGAAGGTCTTTAAATTTTGCAGTGTGTATGTGTGTGTTTCATAACATCAATCTAAGGCACTTGGTTTTTCAGCCCAGTGAAAAAATACACAGTACGAATCCCTAACTTGTTTTTTTTTGTTTTTTTTTTTGTTTTTTTGTTTTTTTTTGCAGCCCATGCAATTGACCTTATATCCAATAAGCCAGGCAACAAGATTAGTGCTTTGCACAGAATTAAAGCCTCAATTTGTTTTGACTTGTATTTGTTGCTTGCTTTATCATTTCACTATGAAAAAGTATTTCTAGATTTTTTTAATGTTTATTTTTCTTTTTTTTTTTTAGAGGGATGGGGGAGGGGGAGAGAGAGAGAGAGAGAGAGAGAGAATCCCAAGCAGGCCCTGTACTGCCAGCACAGAGGCCAATGCAGGGCTCCATCTCACCAACTGTGAGATCATGACTTGAGCCGAAATCAAGAGTCAGACACTTAACTGAGCCACCCAGATGCCCCAAGGGTTTCTAGATTTTTAAGAACAGTTTAATTGAGTAACCTCTTAAACAATTTGCCTTGGTGTCTTGTCACTGAAGCTTTTCAGTATATCATCATTTCATGGGCACAGTAAGAAAAATCTTTTGATGATAGTTACTTATTTACAACTTGTTTTTGCGCTTAGATATAATTAAATCCTCATAAGGAACATCAAGTTAGTGTTTGATTATGTGATGAGGCCAAACATTTGAGATGTGAGAATTAAGGTTGTGAGCATGCTCTACTTCAGAACTTTGTTTCTCATAGCCTGTGTCTTAGGCCACGTGGATTCAGGTGGTCCCAAACTGAGGAACCCTGATTTATAAACCTTCACTCTGCTTGTTCAAGAGTATCCAGATTTTTAAAAATACTTTAAACCTGTAGTTTAAAGTAAGAACACTTAACATGAGATCTACCCTCTTAAATTTTTAAATACAATATGGTTTTGTTGACTATAGATTCTATACTGTACAGATCTTTAAATGTTTTATACAATGGACACTTTATACCCATTAAAAAGCAACTCCTTATTTTCCCCCTCTCTTGCCTTAGCAGCCACCATTCTACTCCCTGTTTCTATAAATTTGACTATTTAGGATTTCTCATATGAATGGAACCATAAAGTATTTGTCTTTCTATGACTGGATTATTTCACTTAGCATAAGGTCCTTCCCTCAAAATTTACCTGTACTGTCCCATATAGCAGGATTTAAGGCTGAGTAATATTCCAAAGTATATACTGCATTTTATCCACTCATCTGTTGATGGTCATTTAGATTGATTCCACATCTTAACTATAATGAATATGCTGCAGTGAATATAGAAATACAAGTATCTCTTTAAGATTTTTATTTTTATTATTTTGAATAACTAAGTTTTAATTTTTTGAGAAAATTCCATACTGTTTCCCATAGTGACTGCACAAGTTTTACATTCCTACCAATAGTATATAAGGGTTCTGATTTCTCCACATCTTTGCCAACATTTTTATTTTTGATAATAGCCATTCTAACAGGTATAAAGTGATAGTTCATCATGGCTTTCCTTTGCATATCTCAGATTCATGTTCTCAAACATATTAAACATATTTTTACATAGTTGGACATTTATGTCTTTTTGGAGGACTATGTTCAGGTCCTTTGCCTTTTTTTTTTTTTTTTTTTTTTTTGTTTTTTGCTATTGAGTTGTAGGAGTTGAATGACCAGATTTGATATTCATTGAGATGGTTCCTAGGATAATGATTTTTATATGCTTAAAAATACTTTTATCAGTACCATTTAATGAATACTGGGATAAACTTTTCTTTTATCCAGAATGTTGGTGTTAGAGGCATCAATATGCAAAGTTAAGTCCCATTCTACTTTTTATAAATTTTAAGTAGTTATCTGTTATACTTGGATTTCCACCAGTACAAAAATATCATAAAGCCCATACACAAAACAACCTAATGTGATGGCCATGGAGGTTTGCCACTAAGGTTTGTCTTTAAGAAAGGTCTTACTGATCATCTATAAGAAGCTCAATTAGCTGACCACCTACAGCTGTAGCACTTTTTTTGGGACTCACCACATATAGGCCAAGGCAAGCCTCTTCTCAGATAATGCTACCCAATGACTGAGCACCACAGGTCTCCTAAATCCTTGCCATTCTGCTTCATGACTCTATGGGTAATCTTTCTGACTGAGCCCTCCAACTAGGCTAACTGAGGCTCCTCAGAGCTGCACCTACAGTCTCTTCCCACTTAATCCCTCTTTCCTTTCCCCTCTCCTTTCACATGAGTGAGACCCATGTCATTATCTAGATAGAGGCTTTCCTCACTTACCTGCTCCCTCCTCATTATCCTTCAGAGGGCTTATCCCCATAAATCTCTAGTGTTTTTATCTCCACCTTGTAGTCTGCTTTCTAGACCACCTAGCCAGCACACCTCCCTTGAGTTCCAAATCCCTTTCTATCTGCAGCCCCAATTTTTGTTCTGCTTTGCAACAGAACTTTGCATAAGAGACATCTAACACTGTGGTTTCCACTTCCTACTTTCTGGGAAAGCCCCATCTATCCATCTTCCATTACCAATGTTCCACTGAAAAAGCTATCTCCACTGAAACAACTTATCTCTGTGTTACAAATCCAACTTTCCTGTAGTCTTGCATCCCAGTGACATTTGACATATACATAATTTTAAAGAAGATAGGAAAGCGAGTTTTCGTGTGCAAGTCAAAGAGCCAATATCAGGTCCTAGTTAAGAATATGGCCTTTGGAATTAGAGAGCTTTGAGTCCTAGATCTAGGCCTTATGAGCTGTGTGAATTTGGGTAAAATGATAACCCCACTGTGCCTTGGTTTCTCTGCCTCTAAATAGGTAATAACAGCATCTACCTCTTGAAATTGAGGATTAAATTAGATTAAGGAAATTTAAAAAGTATTTGGCACAGGAATTGCTAGCAATCATTTTTATTATACAAAGACATTTCTTTGGTTTTTCTCCTACTTCTTAGTGCTCCCTCCCCATTCTTTGCTAGTTCTCTCTTTCAAGAGAGACCTCTAAATATTGCAGTGCTCCAGAGGTTGATCAGACATCCACTCTTAGCTATACTTTCTCCTAGCCCAGGAAATTCACATTCCACCTAGATGCCAATAGCTCCTAAATGGGTCTTTATCCTTGACCCATATTCAACAATGTAGTTTACATTTCTACTTGTATATTATAAACAAACGTAACAGAAAGAGAACTCCTGGTAACTTCCCATCTTGTTAAAACATGTTCTTACCTTCCCACCTCCACCAATTTCTCATTTGCTCAAGTTGAAAATCTAGGTAGGAGTCTGTGCTTTCTCCCTTTATCTCTACTATTATTACTATGGTGAAACTATCATCACCTCTAGCCTGGATTATGGAAATAGTCACCAACGTGGGCTCCTAGCTTTCACTTTTGTTCTCTGCAGCAGATTAAGCACAAAATTACCAAACTTATCATTTTAATGTGTAGTAAAATATGTCACTTCTCTCCTTCTTAAAAATCTTTTTTGGCTTCTGGTTGAATTTTAACAAAATCTAGATTATATAACCCTATTTTATCTGGTTCCTGCATACTCACCCATCTTTCCCACCCAAATTACTCATTATGCTCCCAACTCCTCTGGTCTACTCATCGGGCTTTGAACATGCTAAACTCTTCTTATCTACTGTCCAAGATCTTAGGTTTGCTCTACCCCTCAATGCGGTCCTCTTCTTTGGCTTTTTACCTGACGTGTTACTTCAGTTCAAATTTTGGCTCAGACGACACCACCTTCTGGGAAGCTTCCCCTGACCAACTATCTAAAGGATTATAGGGCCACCTGGGTGGCTCAATCAGTTAAGTGTCCAACTCCTGATTTTGTCTCAGGTCATGATCTCATGGTTCAGGAGTTTGAGCCCTGAGTAGGGCTCTGTGCTGACAGGTTGGAGCCTGCTTGAGATTCTCTCTCTGCCCCTCCATCTCTCTAAACAAACACACACACAAACATTACAAACAAAGGAATCTATACTACCCTTTTTTATTATTCTTTAGTCTTGGTTTCTAACACTCTTGAAAATCTGAAGTTGTCTTGGTTGTTTGTGTGCTTACTATCTGTCATTCCACACTAGAGTTTAATTTGCTTTCGGGGAAGAGACCTCATCTATCTTATTTCTATATGTCCACCACCTAGAGCAGTGCCTGGTACACAGCAGTTGCTTAATAATATTGCCCTAATTAATAAATGACTGAATCATGGCAGACAGTGAACATTTATTTTGGCAAAAGAGTGACAGAACAGTGATTAACAATTTAAAGGGACCATTGTGGGTAACAACGTACATAATCATAGTTCTTACTGTCTGACTTAGAAATTGTAGAAGTCAGGCAAATGAACAAAGTGGTAATATTAATGTTAAAACTAGAAACTAATATTAAAAAAATTAAAATGCTAACTTGTTTGTTATGGACTTTATGTTGAAGTTTACATAGATACTGGGGGGAGATAAAGTCAACATTTCTTAATCCTCTACCATATGCCTAGAACCTAGCTAGGCTCTTCACATAAGAGAAAAAAATATATTTGTCAGAACATACTCACTCTCTACTTTCATGTTAGAGTGATAAAAATAAACTATAGTATTTAAGTGTAAAGTAGAATTTTTACACTAATATTTCTTTTTATAAGATAATACTTGCTAAATTTCCTATGTAATATGAAAATTAGCACTTTAAAAGAAGAACTTAGAAACCGATAAAGCCATTTTCCTTTGGGAGATGATGTATTTTACATTTTAATACATTATAACTCAGAAATAAAAACTATGGGTTATTTCACTGTAAGCAGAATACTTTCCTGAATATTTTCAGTGATTACAGAAGGTAAAGGGAGGTATTTAAAAGTTAAAAATGATAACTACCATCTGAACTTTTACTCTATAGAGACAATTTGCTAAGTACTATACCAATACGACTTCACTGAAGTAGTTGACTATCCATTTTACAGATTAAAAAACAAAAAAACAAAACAAAACAGAAACAACTATGAACAACTATGGCTTAGAAAAGTTGAATTACTGGTCTAAATACAATTTGTTAGTAATTATGTCAACAAGATTTGAATCCAGATTACTGGCTTTAAAGCTCTTAGCCATGGGTATGAACTAAATGTTCATAACCACCTCCCCTTCATTCATGTATTGAAGCCCTAACCCCAAATGTGATGGTATTGGGAGGTAAGACCTTTGGGAAGAAATTAGAGTTAGATTTGGTCATGAATGTGGGGACCCTCATGACGAGATTAGTGCTTTTTCAAGATGACAGATCTCTTCTCCTCTCTTTCAACTGGCATGCAGTGAGGAAAAGCCCTATGAACACACAGTCAGAAGGTGGCTATCTGCAAGCCAGGAAGCAGGGTCTCACCAGGAACTAAATCTATGGGGACCTAGATCTTGGACTACCTAGGCTTTAGAATAATGAGAAATAAATTCTCTTCTTTAAGCCACCCAATCTATGGTATGTGTTACAGTAGCCTGAGCAGACTAAGACCACCACATTGCTAGGTAATCATTATATTGGTTCTAAAGCATGAATAATCACATTAATGAGAGGAAAAAAAAAAAAAAGGAATTCTTTACTGCTCCAGCGCGAACAGTAAAACTCACAAGGGATTTTTCTCTTGGTTCAAATAATATTTTATTAGAAATTAAGTTGTAAAAGTCTATGATGAGGTTCGTCACCAGAGAGACCAAGTTCTCTCTCTGCAGAGTTGCGGTTGAAGCTCTGTGGGAATCCTTCAGTGTATTTGATGCAAACCCTCTGGGGTGTGTTGCTTTCATGAGCACTAAAAAAATCCATGTGAGTATTGAAGGGAAGACTTGAAAGGCCCTCTGAGCTGACCCAGAGTCAGAATGTTCCTTGCCTATGCTCCCTTATAGGGGATTCTGGCTTGATCAATCTCAGATTTTCACTCATAGCCAGCAGCAACTGTACATGCTGCATAGGCAGTATCTTAAGCTCCCAGAGGGATGAAATGCCTCATCACTCAGCAACCACTTTGGCAGACTAAAGGGTGACATTGATTGGCTCTGAACAAGTGAGTAAGAGAAACAGTGTCCAAATCTCCAAAGGAAGCTGGGGGAAAGAAGAAGAAGAAGAAAAAAAAAAAAAGCAAACCCCTTTTTAACACAATCTTAAAATCTTCCAGACTCATAAAATAAATGCAAATCCATCTGCAGTGGGAAATCCAGCCACTCAAATGAGGGTCCCAACAAAGTCATCCTTAGAAAGTGACACATTATTTTATTCATTTATTCAATGTTTACTGAGCCCCTGTTATGTGCCAAATACTGTTCTAGGCTCTGGGGATACAGCCTGTACAAAAAGTCCCAGGTCTTAAGGAGAAAGACAAATAGATAATTTATCAGGTGTTGATAAGTGCAAGGGAGAAAGGGAAAGTGAAGTAAGCAAGAATGTACAGGGAGGCAGGAAATGAATGCTGTTTCCACACTGGGGTCAGGGAAGGCAAGTCTATTTGATAAAAGACCTGAAGGAAATAAAGGGGCCAGCCATCCTGATATTCGTCAGAAGAGAGACTAGCAAGAGTAGGATGATACTTGAGCCACTTACTTGAAGAAGTCAAAGTGGCTGAAGCAGAGTGAAAAGGGGAAGGAAGAGAAGCAAGCTGGAGTGTCGGGCCGGATCAGGTGCCAATGATAAGCTGTGCTAGGACTGAAGCATAACTTGGAGTAGACGGGAAATGATTGGGGGTCTTTGGCAAAGGAGAAACATGACAATAGGTCACAATTTAAAGGGACCGCTCTGGATAAAGAGTATAGGAAATAAGAAGGAAGGTGAGAAGTCAGCAGAAAGTTAATCCAGTTGTTCAAGAAAGCATTTATGATAGTTTGAACCAGAGTAAGTGCAGTGGAGGTCATGAGAAATGGTCATATTTGAACATATTTGGAAGGTAGAACTGACAGGTTTTACCAACAGCTTGCATATAGATGTGACAGACCAAGAGAGTGATTAAAAAGATAATCTAGGACCATTTATGGAGACTGGGAAAATCAGAGGAGGAACAATTTTGACTAAGGTTAAGAAATATTGTGAGTGCTTTTGTAGACCTCTTAATTTTTAGATACCTTTAGATATCCTAGTGGAGTAAACAGTTGGATATAGACATCTGGAGTTTAGAGGAAAGGCTCACACTTAACATATAATTTTGAAAATTGTCCAAATAAGGGGCATAGTTAAACACATGGACCTGGAGAGAAAGAAGACACAGGAAAGTAAGGAAGTAAAATACAATGGTAACAGCTAATAATTGGGAGGTGAGTGCCAGGCATTATTCTAAGTGCTTTACTTACATTAAACTCTCTTAACCCTCAGAATGCTATGAAGTAGATACCATTATTCACCACTTGAGGAAACTTGTGACTTGTGACTTGACTCTGTGTCACAACAAGTTGTGACTTGACTTGAGTCACAGAGAAGTTGAAGTACTATATCCCAAATCACACATCTAGACAGGGTGAAGAGGCAAGGTTCAAACACAGGCAGATAAGTTCCAGAATCTTCCACAGAAAAGGCTCAGGTACAAATTACTATTTTCAGACCTTTTTTCTGCTTCAGTGCCTATACCCCCCAATGATGGTCAGAACAAAGAATAAAAATAAAGGTCAGAGTTTTGCACCATTTAAATTCTAGGCTCATACAATCATTAAGCACTAGCAAATGGAAGACTTATAAACAAGTTCTTAGAAACATAGCACCAATAAACCAAACAAAAAACATCAAACAAACCTTCCCTTAAAAGAAAGGTAAACTACCACAGGAAATAAGAATAATTTATTCTATTTACCCAATTTCATCTATAGGTAATAAGGTACCTTTTGATTTTAGAGCTCTAAAAGGAGAAAAAAGTATAGGTCTTACAACTGAGGAAGTACTCTAACTTTTTACAGCAGCCTGGCTTTTGTGTTGACTGGGTTCTAAGCACAGTTTAGCCAGAAATATATTGTTCTTAATATACTCTCAACTATATTAAACCACAATGTTTCCTCTTTAATAAAAATGATTCTCTTCTCTAGGAACAGTATTCATGGAGAACACCAGTAAAACCTTTATTTTTTACTCTTCAGTTATCTTTTTGCATATATCACCTCAGAATGAGCTTCATAATGATGGCTGATGATAGGTATAAGAGCACAAATTTTCACATTGCTCTTATTGATGACAGGATCTTTACCTCCTTCTCTTGATATTTCTAATATAGTAGGAGCTTGGTAAATCTTTGCTAAACAAATAAATAAGTTTTAAGTTTAATGCTTGTTCCTCATGTCAAAATATTGCCATGTACATCTGCAGAAGGGATCTACAAAACTCTGTCCCTTTGGATTTTGCTGATCTACTCAAGTGCCAAGGTTTATGAAAACAGACTATTTTGCTTGGTTAATCTGCATATTTATCACATTCATCCAACTCAAGTACCCCTGGACAGGACCAAACTGAGCATTTCACCCTAGAGAAGTTGGTGCCATTATCTACTGGCAGCAAAGAGGAGCTAAACAGTAAGGCAGACCTTGAAGACATTGTGCTAAGCAAAACAAGCCCAACATACATGGACAAACACTGTATGATTTCAGTTATACGAAACAGAACGTGGAATAGGGGTGACCAGGGGCTGAAAGGTGGGGGGAATGAAGAGTTACTTTTGTAAGTACAGAATTTCAGTCGGGGAGGATGAAAAAGTCCTCAATGGCTAGTGGTGATGGTTGTACAGCAATGTGTATACACTTAATGCCACTGAATTGTACATTTAAAGATGTACATCTTCCCTAAAGATGGTTAAGAGGGTAAGTTTTAGGTTATGTATATTTCACCACAAAATACTTATACACAAACAGTTGGGCAGCTATAATGGTACATTCTTCCATTCTTAAGTGGTTTTCTGAAGTCATGGCAGGAAGAGTGGATTTGTCTGTATCTACTTATAGATGCATGTGTGTGTACACATTTACCACCAGACCATGCCCCTTGTCTCCAAATAAGTTATACTTTCATCTGCTCCAAACTTATCAATCCAAAAATTTAATTTTCAGTTTATTTCAAATATGTAATTTTCCAATTGACTTTAGGATCTTTTCTTAACTGCGTACTAACTTACTGACTCCTGAAATGGATGCCTGAATTTGCCTCAGGTTGGGACCTGGATAGAATCCTTTGGACTCAGGCTATTTGCCCCTGGGCAATTTACAATGAGATCTTATAACTTGCTGGGAGAATCTGAGAGGCTGAGAAAGACTCTGGAACAAAGTTCTCCAGCGGAGGGGTCAAATAATTTGGAAACTACAGTTTAACATCTTTTTTCTCCTACTACTAGGATATTATGGGAGGGCACACATTTTTGCTGGCCAGAAGATCTGGGCCTCATCACTGGCCTTGCCCCCAGTGCCCATGTGATCTTGTACAACTTATTTCTCTGATATTAGGCTCCTTATCTATAAAATTAGAAACACCAGTACCTATTTTGCTCAGTTTTTGTGAATCTATCATGTTGGGCATAGAGCAGATGCTTAAGAAATTCTATTTCTTTCCCTTCCCTAATTAGAGTATCTTGGCATGATCGGTAAGAGTTTGGATCTTGAAATTATAATTATGGGCAACCCATAACTGGTCCACAAGCCAATCTGTATGAAGAAGGCTTTGTCTGTGATCCTATGACATAAAAAAATGAAATCTCTAAAACTAAAGACCATCTAATATAATGGAGAAAAAAAACAAAAACAAAAACAAAAACAAATGGTTACTTAAAACCCAAACTATAACTACTTTGGCTCAAATGGGGAATGACAAATCTCCTATCAGTAGAAATTAATTAACACTGTTCCCTTCCTCGAAGGGTCTATTGTGGGTAGGAGGAGAAAGCAGAATAAAGCAAAGTCTAAAACTTCAATGAAATTCTGTAGTACTGGTTGAAGGAAAGAATAGGAATAGATAGCCCATTGCTTAGGCTGGCATATTGATGGGCTCTTGGTTATGCAAGGGTAGAGAGTGTAATAAAGTGAGGGGAATAAAAATTTGGCGAAAGTTTAGTAAAAGAGACACAACAAGGCTATTATATCAATGTCCTTGTTATCCCCAAACCTTTAATGAAAAGTTCTACATACTCCTTTGATTTGTGAGAATGCTATTTTAAGGGAGAAATCAAGGAGGAAGTTCTGTATTTTGCTTCAGGGATGATGTGGGAGGGTACAGATACAACTTGGGGAAAGGATCCCAATCTAACAAATTTATGATGAGCAGTTCAGAACCAGAGCTGACCAGGAAAAACATACACCATCCTTTCCCTCTCTTCATTTCTCCTTCCTTTCTTCTCTTCCTTTCTGGAAGAATTGTGAGGAATGTGATGTTCTCACTGTATATGGGATAAGGTTCAAATGCATTCCATTTGAATCTAAAAACATACCTTAACTATGCCTGGGATACTCTAGCCGTAACAGGCTGGAATAGAAGTAGGAAGGCTGCCCATGCAAGCTCAGATATGGTCAGAGTTCCCTGAGCAAAACTCAGGGATGGCAAATCAGAGATGTCACCCTCCAGTCCATTTCTCATAAAGGAAATATCAAGTCATCTCTGGAGAACATATTCTGTAGAACTTGTCATGTACTTACACATAAAACACAATTTTGGTTTCTTAAAGGGAACTGGCTTTACTAGAGAAAATTCATCAAAACTTCCTCTCAAAGTATCTGTCAACTGCCAAGATATGTATTTGAGACTCCAAGCTCCCAGTTTGGATAAGAGTGATACAGAACTTCATTAGAGACCCTGTCTTATTTCTTGGAAACAAAGAAAAGGTATGTGAAGAGACAGGCTTTCTTTTAGGTAGAGTTTCAAAGTAAAGGTAGTAGATACAGTATACTTATTCATTGTATTCTCTTCCACAGTTTGCTTTTTTTTTAACCTGCCTAGAAGCTTGGTCCTATGCTACAATTTCATCACTAACAATGCTAAGAGACCTCCAGATAGATATCTAGTTTAGACAGTATTTTTTCCAGTATTCATTTTCTTATTTTTTTTTAAAACAGGTTAATATTTTGATATTAGTGAAACTCAAGCATATTTGAGTTATTTCCTCTATAGATTATAGGAACTAATTTTCTGGCTTGCTAGTTAGTATTTAAAAGGAGACTAGCTGGGGGCACGTGGGTGGCTCAGTCAGTTGACCGTCCGACTTCAGCTCAGGTCACGATCTCACAGTTCTCAAATTCGAGCCCCGCATCTGGCTCTGTGCTGACAGCTCAGAGCCTGGAGCCTGCTTCTGTTTCTGTGTCTCCCCCTCTCTCTGCCCCTAATGCACTTGCATTCTGTCTCTCTCTCAAAAATAAATAAACATTAAAAAAAATTTTTGGGGGGCGCCTGGGTGGCTTGGTCGGTTAAGCATCCGACTTCGGCTCAGGTCATGATCTCACGGTCCGTGAGCTGGAGCCCCGCATTGGGCTCTGTGCTTACAGCTCGCAGCCTGGAGCCTGTTTCAGATTCTGTGTCTCCCTCTCTCTCTGACCCTCCCCCGCTCATGCTCTGTCTCTCTCTGTCTCAAAAATAAATAAACGTTAAAAAAAAAAAAATTAAAAAAAATTTTTTTTTAAATAAAAGGAGACTAGCTGTGCTAAAGGCAATGCTTGAAACATAGGTTCTCAGTAAATACTTCAAAGAAAATAAAGATTGAATAAAATCAAATGAACCAATGAATTAATGAACTAGTGAATATATCAAGAGTTGGCCATATTTCAAAGGAACTGGCCAAATACTCTCAATTTACATAGGTAACAATTTCACTCTCTGCTTACCTTTTGTACCATCTCTCCATCAACAGCATCCCCAATAACAGGATGCAGTCATACACACAAAGGCAACAATGTGTTTATATGTTTGTCTAGGGGAGTGGGCACCTAAATTTTTTATTTATTTATTAATTTTTTTTTTTTTTAGGTGTTTAGTCTTAGATTTACAGGTTGAAATCGGAGGGAGAAAAAGGAAATGCTCTTACCCTCCCGGTGCCTCCCCCTTTAGGGAGTATTTATTAATTAAATGAAAGAATAAATAAGTGACTACTCCACTCTGGCTATTTGTCTCCTCCATCTGAACTCTCTTGACTTTTGTAAATGAGTGTAAAATAGAGATTTTGATTTTTTAATAAGACCTGTGCTTTTAATGAGGTTATTTTTTTTTTCCCACAAAAGTCATGGTAAAAGATTCTGTGAAACTTTTATTAGACATCAAATGGAATTTCTTTCCTTCCTCCCTTTTTCAACAATTTTCTCCATCAGTTTGTGTTTGTGATTAGATAATTACAGCACTCCATCCAGACCTTGAATTTATATTGCATTGTGAATGTGTAATAGTTATTCATTCTTATGGTTAGAAAAATTAATTATTATTAATTATAATTATAGTATGCACTAACAGAATTATAATTAATCTTCATTGTATTACCTGAATAAAATATTAAGGTTATCAACACCTGGAAATTATGGAGATTTCTGGCAAGGTGTATACTTTCAACTCTGAGCAGATTAATCCTTTTTCTTTCAATCTCTTGGTGCAATAGAAATATATGCAGTTATGGGGCGCCTGGGTGGCGCAGTCGGTTAAGCGTCCGACTTCAGCCAGGTCACGATCTCGCGGTCCGTGAGTTCGAGCCCCGCGTCAGGCTCTGGGCTGATGGCTCGGAGCCTGGAGCCTGTTTCCGATTCTGTGTCTCCCTCTCTCTCTGCCCCTCCCCCGTTCATGCTCTGTCTCTCTCTGTCCCAAAAATAAATTAAAAAAACGTTGAAAAAAAAAAAAAAAAAGAAACATATGCAGTTAGATGGGGTTGCCATCAAGGTACAAAATAGCAGAGGAAGGCAGAAGCTTCAGCTACACAGGCACAGGAGAAGACTCAAAGAAGCCCATATTCTGTGGGACCACAGCGAATACCAGATATAAGCCAGAAATTGAGAATTTCAGGAACTGATTTAAACAAAAATCCTACATATTTGTGTTAGCTTAAAAAGACTCAACCTATTTATGATCAAACGATTAGTATAGATTAATAGAAAGGAGAAGAGAGAAAAGGTATTGACAATTGTAGATTGGCTCCAATAAGTTCCAAAGGCCAGCAGCAGAATGTGAACCCTGATTCTTTCCTGGCCTGTCTGTATTATTTGGAGTTAGAATTGTCTAAATACCATGAGTAATATGGAACTTCTCTGAAGGGTAAATTAGTGCCCTGATTAACACTTTCTGATAATTCAACTGGAAACATAATTGAGAAGCTTTGTCCTGACAGTTTCTCAGTGATGGGAGTGATATGCACAGTCACTCTGCTTGGAACTTTATCAGTTTATTCCTAAATCCTGGCAGAACAAATTCAACACTTGCTTGGTCATTGCTGTTGCCTTTTTCATGCTTAAGAAAAAGGGCCTGGTCCTTAACACCACAATACACCTTCTTTCTCCCTCTCTTTTCAAACTCTACAAGTAGAGTTTGAAGTATTTCCACAATATTCTATCCACAATATTTCTAAAAGATAAGTGATATAGTATGCTTGCTATTCTCTGAAAATACTCTTGCAGTGTTTAGTTTCTAGCTTATAAAGTTTCCATTGATATTTCTGTACATCCTATCTCTTACAAAGTTTGTGTTTGGATTAGGTTTTATCCTTTTGTGATTAACACTAATATAAATTATATTGATGTAACCCTTGCTATTTATCATATTCCTCTTAGAGGAGTTTAAAATGCTTTAGACATTCCATGTCAAAATGCTTTCATGTTCTACGCTGGCTTATATCCAATTAGTTTATTTCATTATTCAAATACCTAGATACTCATGTAAAATTAATTTATCTTATAAAAAAAAATTTAAGAAAATGAAAAGGACAGGGTTCACTTCTGTCATACGTTCTCTTCAGAGTCATTTAATAGAATGTTTAAGCTCCAGGTAATTCTGTTGTGGCCATACATCACCACATTGGATGGTCAGGTGGATATTGTGTTTTAATCTAAGGCTAAGATAAACATAAACTGTAGATAAACAACAATTGAAGAGACAACAGTTAAAAAGGACACCAAATTGTCACCAGGTATTAAAACTAATTTTATAGTTCTTCAGTTTCTTGAGTTAGTATTCACATTTTTTAAAAGTACATGTTAATCATTCTTGTGTCCAGAGCACCAAAAACAGTAGTTATAGCAAAAGCATCTTACTATAAATTTCAAGAAAACAACATCTGGGATAATGATTTAAAGTGAATTTTGAATGTAGAGAAGAGAGACCTTTTAGATACTCCAGAAAGTTCCATTTTTCCTGATCTATAATAAATTCCAATAAACAGAGTTCCTTCATAAACTGCAGAAAACTTCCTAGAAATCTCTTCCCTACTTTTGCATGATAGGATATTAAAAAGCCTTGGAAAAGGTTCTGCTTGAGTTTAAAAAAAATAATAATTAAAACAATAAAGTCCAGGTGTCCTTCCTTTTTTACTCCAGGTTCTTAGACCTTCAGTTCCTTAGATAAAGTTCATGTGGATATTAGAATCTAATAATCTGCCTAAGTTAAAATTTGTTCTCAATTTATTGCCAGAAATAATTAGAAGTCCTCATTTTAAAATCAGTCAAGATAGGGACAAATTGTTGAATGACATTTCTAAGAATTGTCTATTAAATAAGAGGAACAGTATAGATCATTTTCTTGACATTTGTAGTGGTAAAACCCCTGCACTATATTGCTTTTGGTTTCCTGTAGGCATGGTTGCAGAAAGAATGAAAAGAATGTGCTTTTTAAAAATAAGGATTCTAGGGGTACCTGGGTGGCTCCTTTGGTTAAGCATCCGATTTTGGCTCAGGTCATGATCTCATGGTTTGTGAGTTCAAGCCCTCCATAGGGCTCTGTGCTGGCAGTGGGGAGCCTGCTTGGGATTCTCTCTTTCTCTGCCCCTCCCCTGCTCCATACCTGCTCTCTAAATAAATAAATAAGTAAATAAATAAACAAACATACATTAAAACAAAAATAAGGATTCTAACCCAAGAAAGTTAAAAAGAACCCTAAAAAGGCACCAAAATTCATTTTAAATCTGCTAATACCTGGTTATAATGTGGCGACTTCTCACTAATTTGTAACTTCAAGTGTTGTTACTTTACAATTGGCTTTCCATTGCAATACCCCTTACATCCATTTCTCTATTTCCAGGGTCCCTGAATAGCCCTCAGGGACTCCGGAGCCTCTGAGGTTTGCCACTAGCCACCTCAGTAAGTCATACTGTGACTCAGTAAGTCATACTGTGACAAGAAGCTCTGTGAACCCCCTCAAATATATGAATGTAATGGGGGAATTCAATTATGTATAACATATATTATGTTCCTAAAAACTTCATTATACAATGCTAACTCTGGGTCCTTTTACCTTGTACCAGAGCAGGTCCTAGATGATCCATCTACCTTCAATCTGAGCTCTGGCATTTAGGTTTGTTTCTAGCAATTTAATTACTTCTGACTTTGGGAAATATTTTGTTGTTTTTATTTGCTGTTTAAAGTAAAAACTGTCACCTGACTTCTCCCCCCCCCCCCCCCCAAAATATTCCCACTTTTTTGCAAACTTGAGTAAAACCACCGTGAATGCTGGAACTGTCCTCAGACTTCTTGGCATATTACTATACAGGCAACTGGTCTTGTTGGCCCTAGGTTTCTTAGTCACAGCCGCCAGTAATCCGTTTCCTTCTTGGCTGTTAGGGAAGGGCCTGATTAACCAATCCAACAAATTCCATGCCCCACCCCCTGCTTCCTTTGGTTAGTTCTCTGCTTTAGCCTCAGGCTTCTTGCCAGGTTGGACTGAGAGTGATCAAATTGCCTTTGCATTGGAGCCAGCAACCAGCAAGGGCACAATGCTGTTTATCTGCCCTCCACTCCACACTTGTCTTTTCTACATCAAAAGTCCTGCTTCCTTTTAACTGTTGGTCATTCTTTTTCTTCCTAAGGAAACCCACCACTTCTCCTATTTGTTTTATATAATCAATCAATGATTTTGTTACAATTTTACCTCCTTGTTCCACGTAACACATGACTGAATTTCACTTAACTTGGTGAGAGACTTCACTTTAGCAGTAAATGAAGTAAGCAAAAACAAAATCTTTTCACCTCTCGAGAAGGTCATGCGCTAAACCTATTAGAGCAATACAAACTGGAATCATTCAGAAATGTTAGATATTTGCAATTTTCACAAATATGAAAATGTTTTAGTCATAGAGTTTCACTTAAAGCAGATTCCTTCTTGGAATCGTCTTTGCCAAGATTAGTACATGAAAAGATCTCAAGAAGAAGTAAAATTTTTAACATGTCAAGGTACATTTGGCAAAGAGAATGACTCATCTTCATGAATTCTGTGTGCATTAAAGGTTCAGTTGGGCAGCCAGGTGATCGGTAGGAGTGGGTTATTTACCTGGGAGGACCTAGAAAGCTTTTTACACAGAGTCAACAGGATTGTTGTTAAGCAGCAAGTCGGCAAACATGGGAAGGTTGTCATTAAACAATGTTGGGATTCAGAACTGTTGACGTTTATTTGCTTTTCAACTCCTCAACTGCTCATGGAGAGATCCAAGCTATCTAAAAAGAAAAGCCACATGCATCATTGCTCTCCTTCTCTCCCTTTTTAAAGCCCTTGGCAACCTTAAGACAGGGTGAAACAATTCTTTACCACCAGGACTTTTTCACATGGACTTCCATAACGGGCTTTGGAGGGGTTCATGAACTCCTGCAAATATAGGTGGCATTTGATGTATAATTATGTGCATATGGAGAGTCTGTTTGGGTGTGGTGAGAGAGTTACGTGTTTTTTTGTTTTTTGTTTTTTTTGTTTTTTTTTTAATTACATTTTTAAAGGGATCTGTGAAACAAACAGTTTTCAAACCACTACTCTGGGGTCTAAATTGAGTGTTTTTACTAATGTGGGTGGGAAGGGGAAAAAGAACATGGGTGTGATGCATACTGTTCCCATACACGAGTTTTAAAAGTCTGGCCAGCTAGGTAGACGTGGAAGTAAGACAGAGAACCCTGGTTACTGCTGCAAAATAAGAATAGTATGTCGGGAGCAACTGAGTGGAAAGAGAGAAAATTAATGTAGCCCCTCCAGGAAAGGGCATCAGGACACCTTCATCTTATTCAATCAGATAGGGGTTTCAGGCTTTTGTACTTATTGGAAAACTGACAGCTTTTCTAAGGGTCTCACATACCGATTCCACCCCAGGTATAAATGGGTCCAGGACCTACTTGCTATTGCACTTGGCTTACCATACAGTTCTGAGACTTATATCCAGAGACCTCTACACAGCCCTCTATTTGCTAAATAAAGAGAAACTGACAGATCAGGATTTATGCTGCTCCATCCCCAAATCTGGGTAGTTTCCCCAAATCCCATCAAGGTAGATTTCAGAAACGGTAATCTAACTTCTAAGATTCTGGTATCTTATTTCTGCTTATTTCACAGCCAGTCAACATCAGAGATGCCCCCCACCCCCACCCCCACCGAAGGGATCACCACCTTTGACTATTCCTTCCTCATTCACTCAAGGGATCCAGATCCATATCCACCATATGAAAACAATAAAAACAACAAATTTTGCTCCAGTTTGCTGGCCCCTGCTTCCAAGGTAGGCCTCCTGCCCATAGAAGATCTGTTTGTTTTGTCATAGTTTTTCAGAGAAAAGTCAGTTAAAAACCTATATTCTTTTTTGGGGTTTATGGTTCATTTGAAGTATTGTGCCTCATTTGCCTGGTCTCTTCAAGAAATTGCTCTGCTGGTGCCTTATCAGCTTCACTCCTCACAGCATGTAAACCAATGACTGTTGGGCTATTACCACCTGCAAGGCATCTCCCCCCACCAACTTTTTTCTTTTCTTTTGGAAGGGGATCAGGGGGAGTGGTGGTGGAAATCAAATTTAGACTCCCCTTGAAGTTTTAGAGAACACTCTTAAAATGGACTCTTTTGCTTCCTACAATCCTTCCAGGTAACTGCATGCACACAAACTCCATTTCCACAGAATGTGAGATTTTACTCATCAAAAAGTCTTCATAATCAACTGACAACCTATCTGCTTCAACAGTGTTGAATCTCTTTCAGTATTTCAAATATGTCTGTGTCTACTGATGCTATGTTAGTTCTTAAGTCTCAAAATTATCCTTTAGCATTAAAATAAAACCTGCATTGTTGAAACCTAAGTACCTTGGGTATAAAAATCTGAATAGTTATTTGCATATGATGGTGACAAGTGATAGTGTGGGGTGAAGCATAAACATATGGTTTCTAATTTCGTGGACTTCAAATACAATTTACCCCCTAAAAGCTAAGGAGATGTTTAACTAAAAGTTAACGAGATTAGTTTCCTATAATTGCTAATCGCAAGTTAGTGGTTTAAAACAACGCAAGCGTATTCTCTTACAGTTCTGGAGACCCAAAGTCTGAAATGGCTTCCACCAATGCTGCATTCCTCCTGGAGACTGGAGGGAAGAATCCATTTCCTTGTCTTTTCCAGCTTGCAGAGGCTAACTATAGTCCTTGGCACTTGACCCCTTGCTCTATCTTCAAAGACAACAACACAGCATACAAATCTCTCTGACCTTCCCCCCACCACCACTCTCCCTCTTATATGGACCCTGTGATTACAGTGGGCCCATGTGAATTACTCAGAATGCTCTTCCCAATTTAAGAGCCTGAACTTAGTCACACCTGCAAAGTCCCTTTAACCATGGCACATCACATATTCACAGGTTCTGAACATTAGCATGTGGACATCCGGGGTGTGGGGGTTGGGGGAGGCATTATTAAGCCTAACAACAGTAAACTGTCTACAATATAATGCTTACTCTAAAGAAGATAGTTATTCTTTAAAATTTCATTAGAAATCAAGGTATTTACTTTTCATTAGACAAGTTAATCACAGTCAGGTCAGAACTGTTAAAGTAAATTCGAATGAGAAACTTTCCAATTCCACTCCACAAATGTGTTTTTAGAGCAAGTATAGACTAGAACATTGAGAAAATACTACACAGCTCTTTGGGTGAAAGTTGTCAAGGTAATTTCTTTCTGGTCTGTGGTTTTCTCCACAGATGTTGCAAATAAATCAGAACAAGGATGGAGGAATGGCATGGGAGTTTAATATTCTCGAAACTGCTGACAAACCATAAAAACTGTCTTCAGTCCTTATTCCCAGTAAAGGAATTATGTAGCTGGTGTGTCCTGTAGTTCTGACTTTCCCAAATTTTGTAACTTTTTGCCTTCGGACACAGAACAGCCGAGCTCCGCCAGGTTCTTCAGGTGGCTGATGATCATGAGGCTCATTCTTTCGCTGTTCCCTCTCAGTGCCTTTCGTCCCCACTGATGCTGAGTGACAGGCGGTGAAGGTGGAGCAGGTGTGCAGTGTCGGCCTTTGGCGTGTTGACACAGGACTTGAAGGAGACTTGAATTTTTAAAAATTTCTTTCAGGAGAGGGGAACCAAAGGCATGACAGACTCCCAGAGGAAATCACACACACCTGTTTTTTGTTTTGTTTTGTTTTTGCTTTTTGGTTTGTTTGTTTGTTTGTTTTTGGATTTGCCGCTCTAGGCAGTTTCAGAAAACAAACCCTAGGATAAAACCATCAATATGAGCACACCTTTGTGCTGTTCAACATTATTCCAACAAGGTAAGTAGCACTTTCTGACCAGGCTCAGGGTATTCCTCCCCTCCCCTTCTTTTTATTCTAAACACAGAACTAATTTACCTTTCTGGGGAACAAGTCATTCTTTTAAGATCACATTTGGATAAAGTAATCTGGGAGATAACACTGACAATGTTTAATTACTAATAGTTCTCATTTTTAACCCTTGAAGACAAAAATCTAAAGTATCTTTGTACAAAAATATATTGGAATAAGATTTAAATACAAGAATATAATTTATACTTGTGTGTGTAATAAACATGTACCCTACTCAGAAATTAGCATTATTAAGTTAGATATTTTTACGATCTGATATTTTTGCCCACTTTGGGCCTAGGTACAATTGTATACTGGTAAATTCATAACAAAAGGTTCTCTAGGGAAAGACAAACCCTGATTTGCAGCGTTTGCTGATTTCTCTGGTGTTAAAATATACTCCCACTAACGCCAATTTCAAGCAACCATCCTGAAGTCACTGAAGTAGGGATGGGGAATGATGGCCATAGTTGGTTCTCCTGAGCTAGTATAGGAGAGGGTTTCCTGGGCTGGTGTAAGTATCTACAGATAATATGCCTGAGAGGATTCAGGTAGTTAACAACAGGATACATTCAGAATGATTGAACCCTGGTTCTGAAATGGAGAACTACGTACATTTTGCTATCAGTAAACTATAAGGATATATAAGAGGATCTGTAACCAAGAACATAATTTCTGACTTCAGATGGTCTGGATTCTTCTTCTAAATTCTGGAAATTCTCTTCTCTGGGTCCTATCCTGCTTGTTCTGGAAAACTGAATCTTGCTTCAGGGCTTTAGTAAAAATCACAGGAAGGCCTGACGTCTTACATATACATTTGACACCAAGCATACTTTATATATGGAGTTTTCCCCAATCGCTCTGTGTGAAGAATTTGAGTTCTTCCTGATATCAGCTGAAAATATCAGATGCCTATTCCTTTGTGTGGAAATTTCCTGAAACTAAAGCTTTAGACTCCCTGACGTGATAGAGTGTGTGAGTTTTCCACCAGGCCGTCTTCTCTGTATCTTCTCCGCTGTGCAGTGGCAAAAGTTCTGAACTAATGTACAAGAGACACTTGTCTGCCTCCCACTCCTAGCCTCAGTACTGCCTTAGAGAACACTGTTCTGGGCCACTGCATTAGAGATTTGACTCTAGCTGTCTGTTAACTGTGTCCCTTTCCATTGAATCTATGGCCCCAATTCTAGGACCACTGTCTGGATTCCAGAGTCCCCAGAATTCCCTGCCCAACACGGACACTGAGCACATTGGGCCTGCACTGGGCTCTTTGTCTCGAGGGTTGATGGTGCCATCTGCCAAGATTTTGCTTAAGGTCAACTGTTCTTATTGAAGACAGAACTGTGCCTGAAGGGCTACGATGCATCTTAAATTTGAACCTGGATTTCTAGGTCGAGGACATAGATAGGAACATATTTCATTCAAGCGTTGGCTTAAACTTTTAAGTATTTAGACATAGTATACGGGCCCTCGTTTGTACTCTCTATCGTACTCCCTTTTCTCCTTTAAGTATGACAATGTAGCTAAGTAAGGATAAGTTTTGCAAGAAGGAAAAGTTCCAGGAAAAGAGGCATGAGCATGGGAATCAGTTTATCAAAGAATGAAAAGCCAATGCCCAGGTGTCGTCGCCAGAGAGAATGTGATTAACCTAGCCCTGGGAGCTGCTGTGAGGACATACGTCAATGCCTAGGCTAGCAGCAAGACCAGTCGACAGCAACAGTCTGATATTGGACAGAGACCCACTTGCTCTGCCTCACTGACCTCCTGACTCTCCCTCTACAGGCCACCACTCTCCTCTAGGTGTGCCAAGGAGAACTAATGATTGATTGTCCTGGGATAAAAGGACACAGGAGTTATCAGCTCAGAGTTGTGGACTCTCATGCCACCCTTGTCTCATTTCTTCTACCATGGTCAGACTGTGACTTGCTGGAGTGATCCAACCAGTGGACGTTTTAAACTCCTTTGGGAGGGAAGAGTTCATTTCTGCATGGACTCTGGGCTGAAAAAATAAACTTTCTCACTATGCAGCACACGGTCTTTCCTGTACCATGTCACTAACCGCTTTTCCAAACTTCTGAGCTGCAGTACCTCTAGGACATTACTATAAAACTGCTGCCTGCTCAATATTATTTAGGCTACATGTATGAACACACTATTTCCCAAGGCTCATTCAGCAAAACCTATGTCAGTTAGGAATCCAAGTTAAGACAACATCTAAATTGATGTCATTTTATGGACTCAAAAAATGATACTGTACAAATTCCACAACATGGTTATTTCCAAGAAGGTCCCAGTTAGTGCACATGTAATAATAATGCTTATTTCAGGAGTAAGTACTTCTTGTAGAAAGGATATTCAAGTAATCTTCTAAAACACTTAGATTAACACTTTTATGAACTGAACTGGGAAAATAAATAAAAAATCAATTACCTAGGATTTGGGGATAATCTAAGTACTGTGAAGTCTGCAGCAAAAGTATGACAATGTTCCTACCTTTATGATGCTACCAGTTTGGTAGAGACAAATCTAATACACCAAAACAAGAGTAGAAAATGAAAGATAGTAAATTTCCCTGAACTGGCAAGTGGTATTAACTCCTTAAGTGCTATAGGCAATTGAGAGCAGGAGGAAATTCACAAAGGAAAGTTAAGGAAAGCTTCTCAGAAAACATTGGCTTTGATGTACGCAACAGACGTGTGGTAGAAGGGGGAGAATCCCAGGGTATAGAAATGTGTTAAGTGCGATGGATAATTTTATGTGTCATCTTGACTGAGCCATGGCGTGCCCAGATATTTGGTCAAACATTATTCTGGGTATTTCTGTGAGACTGTTTTTTTGGATGAGATTAACATTTAAATCAATAGACTGAGTAAAGAAGTTGTCCTCTCAAATGTGGATGGGCCTCATCCAACCCCTTGAAAGCCTGAATAAAACAAAAAAGACTGACCCTTCCCTAGAGTAAGAAAGAATTCTTCCTGCCTGACTGCTTTCAAACTGAGACACAGGGTTTTGTTTTGGTTTGGTTTTTGTTTTTTTCCCTGATTGTGAACTCAGACTGCAACTTTGGTTCTTTCTGGGTCTTGAGCCTGCCAGCATTTGGACTAGAACTTACACCATCAGCTCTCCTGATTCTCAGGCCTTCAGACTCAGACTGGAACTAAACCATCAGCTCTCTAGGGTCTCTAGCATATTAACTCACCCTGCAGATCTTGGGAGATTTGCCAGCCTCCATGATTTCGCAATCCACTTCCTTATTATCTATCTATCTATCTATCTCCATCCTTTTGGTTCTGTTTCCCTAGAGAACTCTGACTGAGACAATAAGTAAAGACACACAACATTTGCAGGATAATGTAAATGCCAAGTTTGACCTGACCAAATTAGAAAATATGTGTGGTGAGGAAATTCAAGATAAAGTTGTTTTGATAGAGTAGAAAATGATGGAAAGCTAAGAAGAAGGGTGTAGACTGGCAATGTAGTCAAGGTATCCCACTTCTAAGGAAATCACATTCTCACTTGTCACTTCTGTTACTCTTTTCCACTCAGCCCAAATTTGAGGATTTAATCTCAATATTGCATCCCCAAGTACTCACTGCCAATCATGTAGCATTAAGTGTGCTAGATTAAACCTTTTAAAAATCACCTGCAGATCTGGATAGAATGTACTCAGATTCTGGTTCAGTGGGCTCAGGTAGAACCTGAGTTTTGCATTCCCAAGAAATGCAGATGCTGCTTTGAGGACCATACTTTGAGTAGGGGACATCCCTTGTTTAGTTAATGCTGCTTGAATCAAGGAGCCCCTGAAGAAATACTACCTGGCCTCTGGACAAATAAGGCTTGGCCTGGGAAAAAGACGGAACCTGGCTGCAGGTAACCTCCTACATATTGTCCTGGGAACAGACTGGTAAAAATTTGCGAAATCATAGAACAAAATTTAAGAGGAAATAAAAATTCATCTGGAATATGTCATTTGAGGTAAGCCTCATGATTCTGTGAGAAACAATGTGAACATCCATTTTACTAACAGTAAAGGACATGGCATTCTAAAATCTGAATTCTGAGAAGCATTTGATGTAATTGTTTATAAATGCTAATATTAGTCGTAGTTGGCCTTGGTAAAAGGTTGATAGGAAGAAGTCAGGGATTTAGGCAATTCAACTGGAAGCTTTTGACTCGGTTTTCTCCAAGGAAAGGTAGCACAAATAACAACAACAAAATAAATTTAGGTATTGTGGTAAAAAAAAAAAATAAAGCCAAGAAGAAATTAAATGATTAATAGGAGTTTCTGGTAAACAACACACACTTACACACATACCCAGGCATATGCTTTTATCACCCCCTCTATACATTGATGTATTTTGTTGTTGTTGTCAATGTTGAGCTAGGTTAAAGAAGCAATGATGAAGTGCAGTTGTATCTGTGTTTGTGCTGCTGGTTGTTTGGAGTGATGGGTTTCATGGAAAGTACAAATAGGAAGTTAACTTGAATTTCAGTGTTAACACTTAATAAATCGAAGGCATTCTGTCTTGATTTAGTTAAAATGCACTCAACGACAAACTTATGAACATCCAAAATATACCAAACACTGTGCTAGTTGCTTCAGAACAACATGAAGAAAAAGACTGGGTCCTGGTCCCCATGGAGATTAATTATTTAAGAGCCCTATGTTGCATTTGCCTGCAGGATCATATCACCTACTTGCTCTATGACTGTGAGGAATTTATGTCATCTTCCTAAATTTGGGTAAGATGAGATTAATAACAGTATCTACCTAATAAAATTACTGAGAAGATTAAATGAGAAATCTGGCAAATGCTAGACTACAGTGCCCAGAACTTACTAAATGCTCAATACATGCTACTTTGTCCGATACTCTTGAGCTTAAAGGGGGGGCTTTTAAGTCTTTTCCTGGAAGCAACACCAAGTCTATGTATGTTAACATTATTCTATTCCAATACGTTACTTTTGGAAGGCAGCTATGCTCACCACCATACCACCAACGCCCGCTACTCCAATACATTACTTTTGAAGTTTGTAGCCAGTTATACTGATATACAGTCTCATACTCCTTCACAGACACATAATTTGGCTCCATATATAGAATAAAATGAGCTTTGTTAGAAGTTGTCTTTTATTTCCTGTACCATTCCATTGTTCACACGATATATAGAGGACATAGCAGACATTCTGTACTTCTTAAGTTTAAGCCAACCAACCCTACCACCTGAACACATCTTCCTTCTTTTATTCTCCTGTATATATATTCCACCTATTTTGAGGTCTTGTTTATGAAGATAAACATAGTAGATGTAAAACTTATTTGAAAAGAGGTCACATACAAATTGAATATAATTTATTACAGTGATAATTATGATTTTCTTTTCATAAGCTTACTTTCAAATATATATGTATCATCTCCTAAAACTCAGTTAATTTGGCCTTTCCCCCTTTGTAGTTCGTACAGGAGTAACTTGGTTCAAAACTCTTAAACTGTATCCTGGTATAATGAAATCAGTAGTTAGCAAGTGTGTGCCTTGCTTAGTTAGTTAGGTGCAGACAGACCTGTCTCAGAACAATGTTTTTAAATGTTTAAATGCATAAAATAAAATACATATAATTACAAAGGAAGTGGATTATAGAGAAATAGGCATCTAAACATTAAAAAACAAATTTGTAAATATGTATATTAATGTGTATTTATTAAAACATTAAAGATCTCTTACTGCCATATCAAATGAAAAATGAGTGAAAACTGTATTTCAAGATATCTACAACAACTCTGCTATGATATGAAGTTCTGTTATTTGTCTCTCTGACAAAGTCACAGGTGATCACTACTACTTAAGTTGTTTGTCATGTACGTTCATATAATCAAAAGAAACACTAAATTTCCATTCGAAGTTAGTGAAATCAGATCTCTTTTCTCATCCAAGTACATGAACCTTCTATATTCTATCTAGGGACCTTTCAGGATCTGCAGAATCTAGATTACAAATCCCTGGTTTAGACTGCGTCTTAGTGTCTTTACAGCGTTTCAAGCTACTAAGTCCCTTGCTCCTCCTGCATTTTACTCCCCTGTTGCCTTCTCAACTGCTGACACCCACTCTTCCACTAAGGCTCAGCACACCATTTCCAAGAAGCTGTGGTTGAGATGGGTGCCAATTTCCTGAGTCTCACTGCCTCCTTATCAAAGCACTTAGAAAATTGTATTTAATCGTTATTTTACTAGTTTCTCTCCTCCAGCTGACTTTGGAACTGCTTGAAGACAGTGATGAGTCATTTACTTATTTTCATTCATTTATTATCAGGGATGTACTAAGTGACCAACTCCATGCCTGTCTGTGAGGATACAGTGGTAACAATGTATAATCCAATGTATAGTCCTTAATGAGCTTTATGAGTAAACACTGGTAGGGGTGAGGTCTGGAAAGAGATGAAAAAGCAGGTTAAGTGCTCCGGTAGGGGTAAGGACAAGGACTAGGGGTCATCACATGAGGGGCATGGAACCTGGGCCTCTGGAGTCTTGGAAGCTTTCTTTCGGTGCACAGATATACTAAATATACTGAATGTAAAAACAGTTCTGAATGTGTTCCTTTTATAATTGCTCTTAAAATGTACTTACAAGTTTTGGGGCGCCTGGGTGGCTCAGTCGGTTGAGCAGCCGACTTGGGCTCAGGTCATGATCTCGCGGTCCATGAGTTCGAGCCCCGCGTCGGGCTCTGTGCTGACAGGTCGGAGCCTGGAGCCTGTTTCAGATTCTGTGTCTCCTTCTCTCTCTGACCCTCCCCCATTCATGCTCTGTCTCTCTCTGTCCCAAAAATAAATAAAACTTAAAAAAAAAATTTAATAAAAAAAAATGTACTTACAAGTTTTATGCACTTGTCTGTGTGTACACTTTAGAATTAAAACAAAAACAAAAACAAAAACTTCAGACATGATGGGTGTTGGTTTGGAATATAATAAGAGATCTAGGGTGATCTCAGCCTGGTTAGCACGTTTGCTAGTGGCTGGGGGAGGGGGAGAGGCAGTCCCTGTGCCCAGCCTGGTAACTGTAACTCTTCAGTCAGTAGCTGGATCTATGTTCAACTCAACTAATCAATTTAAACCTTACGCCACTAATTCTTTCAACTCCAAGTGGCCAGATAATAGAGATCTAGGGTGAATTTTACACAAATTGTCTAAAAAAATGCTTTCCTTCTTTATAGTATCTCTTTAGGACATACAATTAGCCTGACAAAAGGTGGTTTCTTACCTGTTTCAATATCTGAAAAGAGGGCCTTCTACAACCTCTTGTTGGCTCCATCAACCTTCTAGAAGGCAGAATTGGAAAAGGCTCACATACAAGAGTTAAACTTTCTGTTTTTTCCAGTGAAGAGACTTCAAAATAATAACGGTTAGAAAAAATGAATGAAGAATGAGAGAGAACTCTTGTTTTTACTATATGTAATTACTCATTATGACACCATTTAGATTCTGGTATGATTCTTTTAATCGAAAAGAGTTCATTGTAACAGAAAATGTCTTATTTGTTAAGACCAAAACACTTTCAGGAAAGGTTTGATCTCATTTAGGAGGTTAAAAAAGAGTAAAAATGTTTAAGATTTTCAGTAAAAGAAGAAAGGACATTGTATTATACCACTTAATGCAAGCAACAGAAATGGACTAACTTAAAGAAGAGTGGAAGTTAGTGCAAGAATGCAGAGTAGCTCCCAATTCCTGAGAAATGGAAGCACAACCAGACCTCCAGAGAGACAGAAGCAGGGCAGTAGCAGGGATCTGGGTGAAGAAATAGTGACAATCTCTTTGGGGAGTTGTACTCGAAAGACTCAGCTGCAACCATATTCTGCCCATGGGTCGAATTCCTAGGACTTCTGATTCGTCTTGGCAAGTGAGAATAGGGATGGTGAGAAGTGCCAACCCACTCTTTGTACATATTTTGAAGGTCCCACCAAGATAGTAATAAAGGGGATGGGCAGATCCCACAGAAAATCAGAGGGACATTATCAAGGGAAGGGAAAGGGATGCTAAACTTGCAGGAACAACAAATATTTACTACACGCACTTTTGTTTCATTGAGGGGTGGGGGAAAGGTTTCTCTCTAAATTAGTCTATCTGAACAAAGAATTCAATGAAAAAACAAATGGACAAAGGACCTGAATAGACATTTTCCCAAAGAAGACATATAGATAGCCAACAGACACATGAAAAGATGCTCAACATCACTCATCATCAAGGAAATGCAAATCAAAACCATAATGAGATATCACCTCACATCTGTTGAAGTGGCTAAAATCAGGATGACAAGAAACAACAAGTGTTGGTGAGGATATGGAGAAAAAGGAACCCTCACGCACCGTTGGTGGGGATGTGAACTGGTATAGCCACTGTGGAAAATAGTATGGAGGTTCCTCAAAAAATTCAAAATAGAAATATTATATGACCCAATAATCCCACTATTGGGTATTTACCCAGGAAAAATGAAAACACTAACTCAAAAAGATAAATGTAGCCCTATGTTTATTGCAGCATTATGTAAAATAGCCAAGGCATGGAAGCAACCTAATTGTCCATCAACAGACGAACGAATAAGGAAAATTTGGTATGTATGTACACACACACACACATGCACACACATATGTACCATACATACACAATGGAATACTACACAACCATAAAAAAGGGTGAGATCATGCCATTTGAGAAACATGGATGAGACTAGAGAGTATTATACTAAGTGAAAGAAGTCAGATTGAGAAAGACAACTACCATATTATTCTGCTCATAACTGAACAGAATCTTAAAAAAATGAATAAACAAAAGCCAGAATCAGAACTGTAAATACAGAGAACAACCTGATGGTTGCCAGAGTGGAAGGAGGGTAGGGAGGATGGGCAAACTGGGTGAAGGGGAGATGGAGATACAGGCCTCCAGTTATGGAATGAGTAAGTCATGGGAATAAAAAGCAGAGCATAAGGAATACAGTCAATGATACTGTAATAGTGATGCAATGGGGCAGATGGTTGCTATACCTGTGGTGAACATAGCATAGTGTATAAACTTGTCAAATCACTAAGTTGTACACCTGAAACTAATGTACCATTGGGTGTCAGTCATACTAAAAAGAATGAGATCAGTCTGGGGAAGAAAGTAAATTAGTCTATTTGATCCAGTGTTGCTGACATCTTTCTATATACCTACATCAGGAGTTCAAATACTAACCACTTTTAATTAAAGACCAGAACATACTTTAAAATGCAAACATTACAATTTTAGAAGTCTCAGGTATTCATCATAAGTTATTTTTTTTTTATTTCACAAGGATTTAGAAAGACAGCTTATTTTATTTTATTTTATTTTACTTTTAATTTTATTTAAATCCAAGTTACTTAACATATAGTGTAATAATGGTTTCAGGAATAGAATTTAGTGATTCATCACTTACATATAATACCCAGTGCTCATCCCAACAAGTGCCCTCCTTAATGCCCATCACCCATTTAGCCCATCCTTCCATCCAAAAACACCCCTCAAGCAACCCTCATTTTGTTCTCTTATTTAAGAGTCTCTTATGGTTCACCTCCCTCTTGAAAGTCAGCTAATTTCAAGTAGATGCTTCCTCGCGGATCATTTCACTTCTTAGAATGATCACAGTTAAATTTTTTTTAAACGTAAAAGTACGTAATTTGTATCATGCAATTTGTGGACAAAACTAATATCAAACATTAAGGAAAAACACTTAATGTTCTTTTTTATCTTTTGAAATGTAAGAATTATTTTTTTATTTCATGAGATGTTGAAGTTATTAAATTCTCACCTTAAATCACTAATAATCAAAAAGATGGAGATTACACTTTAGGAAAAGAAATAAATCACTAATAGTCAATTATTATTTTAACCATAATCTGAGTTTGGCTGGTCTTATTTTCTCTCTAGTATTCAGTGATGTGAAGAAAGGGTAAAGAATGTGTCAGATGTTAAATATAATTAATGTTAAAAACAGATTGGATGAATCAGGGTGTTATTTCTGAAGAGAATGACTCAACAAAGGCTTGCCGGTCACAATTACTAAAAATTAGTCATTCTGTGAGATCCTTTTGCTGATACTAATAGATGAAACACCCTTGAGGGAAACCCTTTTGAAAGTGCTGCAACGTGACCTCAGAGAAACATGTCTTTCCAGACACAAAACTAGTTGTCAATTCATCCAAGAGGATGTTAGCAAAATTTTCTTAGAATTTAGGTACTGTTGAAAAATACATTAATGAACAACTTCTTTCCCTGGCTGCATTCTGAGTAGGTGATTTTTGCTCTGATGTATTCCATAAAGTCGCTTAAGACTGAGGACTTAACCTTTTGCAACCCTCAGCTTCCCAGTCTGTATAATGGAGACAGTATTGGTGCCTATCTCTTAGGGATACAGTATTACCTGAAGGAAAGCGTGTAAAGAACTTAAGCATGATACTGGACACATACCAGATGGTTAATAAATATTAGTTACTATAATTATTATGAAATAGTTTTGTAATAATCTGAAGATTTCACTAATTTTCCCAGTTCATTTGGGAAGTCTCTTTAATCTTATCACTTCCCAATTTTATCTGAATTTTACCTGCCGCCCAATTTATGTTGCAACTCCTCTTTCCTAAGACTGTCAAGTTCCTTTTCCAAGCCATCTTTAGTGAGCAATCAGCAGAATCCTTCCCTCTCTACTCTTCTTGAGGCAATGACCTGGCACATTCCCCTCACCTTCAGGCCTCAGGATACTAAGAAGATAGACAAATTCCCTTGATATTTTTCCTTGTTCCTCAGGGGCAACTGCTTTCCCTTTCTGCTTCATCACCTTTAGAAAAATCTTCTTTTGTTCTCATGATTGCCAACAAATGCTGTTCTCACAGTCTTCCAGAAGATGTACTGGCATGCCCAGTGATGATGGGTTCCTAAGAAAGGACTAGAAGTCCTTGAAAATACAATTCATACTGATCTGGGCAGAGTAATGATGGGAAAGATGGCCTATTTTGGAAATATTACATAAATTGCAGAGAATCCTGAATTCTCAGCAATATGATACACCTCATACGACAGAATGCTGAGAAATATCCCTGTGGACAGTTTTTTCCACATTACTTGAATTATGTCATCTTTTCATTAGTATTTACTTCCTTAAGATCTTACAACTATACCTAGGTTTGCAGGGAACACTCAGGTCTGAAAGAGAATATTCTTAAATCAGCATATTACGTTGTTGCTTATGTCAGTTGTCATAACTTAACCCCCACCCTCAACAGGGTCTAAGAGATTATGGAGAAGGGTTTAATTAATTAATTAATTAATATAAAGGACAGTGTTTATACCTAGAAAGACAAAAAATATTAAAATATTCTTCAAAATATTTTTAACTGGTATTTGTTGAGTTCATATACCTTATTAAGCACAGTTGAACATTCTTTCATTTAAATCTTGAAACACACACACACACAGAAAACATGAGTTAGGTAGTATTTTTACTTCTATTTTTATAGACCAGGAGCTAAGGTTTAAAGAGTACAGATCACTTGCCTAAGATAACAGGCTACTTAGTGACAAGGGCAGGAATTGAATCAAACTCTCTTTTTTTTTTTTAATGTTTATTTATTTAGTTTGAGAGAGAGAGGGAGGGAAAGAGAATCTCAAGCAGGCCCTGTGCTGTCAGTGTGGGGCCCATCACCAGGCTCCATCTCATGAATCGTGAGATCATGACCTGAGCCAAAATCAAGAGTCAGTTGTCTAACCGACTGAGCCACCCAGGCACCCCAAAATCAAACTCTTTTTAATTCAGATTTACTATACTTGATTCTCAAGCCTTGCCATAACACCTTTTTTCTATGAAAGCTAATTTCTCATAGTCCTACAGGTGGTTCTACTCGTTATGTTTGTAAAGTTTTGTTTTGTTTTAGTTTCCTTTCAAGACGGTGCTACGCATCAGCATTTTCATAATGTAAGTGGTTTAGCTTCAGATTGCTCTTCTCCAAATGAAGGGGGTGGACAAATCTCAAGCTGAAGGCAGGGTTGGAATGTCAAAGTCTCAGCTCCCTAAGGGTCCAGAGAAACTTCACTCCCAAGAATGCCATTGCTTCTGGGCTCCTTTCCAGGCTCAGCCTGCTTGCAAGGCTTGATTACTCCATCTTGCCGGTTCTCAAAGGAGAACTCTTTGTTTTGGACCCTGTTCTTCTTGTATTCTGCTCAGTGGACTTGAAAATTGGAAATTTCCTTGCTTCCTGGTCCTTCCTGTGCCTGGGAAACAGACTTGGAATTCTTCTTTTCTTCTCTTCATTGGGGGAAAGGACAGCCCCACCAGTTACTGCTCCTTGTTTCAGCTCTTGGAACCCAGCCTGGGCCAATAGTTAGGCCACTTGAGAAAAGAAGTTTAACTTCCTTGGCCTATTTCCTTCCTCAATTGACTGAAGAACTGAGGAAAGAAAAGCTTCGCAACATATATTGTAGAATACTGAAATTTACTTAGAAAAAAGACTGAGCTACCATCATTTGAGACAATTTATATGAGCTAATACACAAGATAACTAAAAGAAAATAAACCATTTCTTTCCTTTTTCCCTTCCCTACTGAGATTAAGCATAAATAGTTGTTTGAGAAGAATAAATCCTTACTGTTCACAGGTGTGAATGCTTGTAATAACCTTAAAGGCCCATGATTACTACTTACATAAGTTATCTTTAATTTTGTTGAGGCAGAAATTTGTATGGTGCATATGGCAAAGACTGTAAGCTGTTCACCAAAATCCCTTCCCCTGTTCTTCTCAAGCACACAGCTAAACTCTATTTCCTACTCTTCCTTGCAGCTTGGTGTTGCTAGGAGCTTGAGTTCTTGTAATGGTGTGCTTTTGCATTTTTATCTTCTGGCTTCCTGGGAGGGAGGTGACCACAGCCACCTTGAAAGGATGATGGAAGCTTTGTCATCCTGGTCCCCTGAATGACTGCATAGAGCTGGGCTGTTCCTGACCTGGAACTCCCATCCTGATCTGCTAACTTGTTCTGTGAAACACTGAATTTGGAGGTGTATATGTTATCACAGCATAGCCTTCCCTAACTGAAACATTGCACTTATGGTCTTGAGTTTCTTAGCTAGTGAGAATGCTTTAGTAGAAGCTATGTGCCTGCTAAAAAAAAAAAAAAAAATAGAAAGAGTAAAATGACATTGAGTATATCTAAGAAGCCAATGGTTCTTAGCTGAAAGGTGAGTGTTTTTTATAATTTAATGATAAAATTCCAAATTCCTATCAGAGATATGAATAATTCCATCATATACTCTATATAAAGAACAAAAGACCCAATTCTTGAACTGTTTTAGCAAATGCTTCAACCAGGATTTTAAAAATAGGTTTATAGATAACTTTGGTCCTGAATTTATAATGCTAATGCTATATGTGGACATCATTTACATTTTTAAGTTTATACTCTACAACACTTCAGGAAGAAAATCACATGGTATGTATTTGAAAATCTGACAATTCATACACATGCACAGAAAACATGATCACCTTATGATATATTTTTTTCTAAATATCATTTGGGTGGTGCAACTCTAGAATGAATTTACTGTTTTGATTCTCTAAGACTGTAATATTAAATTATGTATTTTAAAATCCTAAATTGTAAAATTTCAGAATATAGAGAAGGGGGAGAAAGAAATGATACTTATCTGTGACTATTGAATTTGTGTGGTAGATAAAAATTGTCCCCCAAAGATACCAGGTCCTAATTCTTAGAATCTACAAATGTTACCTTAGATAGAAAAATGACCTTCGTAAGTGATTAAATCGAGGATTTTGAGATGAAGAGATTTTCCAAGATTATCAGAGTGGGCCCTAAATGCAGTCACATTTATCCTTATAAAAGAGAGACAGAAGGAGATGTGACCCACAAAGAAGAGGAAGAGGCAATGTGATCACGGAGGCAAACTGGAGAGATGAAGCCATGAACAAGGAGAGCCAGCAATCACCAGAAGCTGGAAGAGGCAAGGAACAGATTCTCCCTTGGAGTCTTGCAACGGAGCATGGCCCTGCTGGCTCCCTGCTTTAGATCCAGTGAAACTGATTTTGAACTTCTGTCCTCTAGAGTAATGAGAGGATAAATTTCTGTTGCTTCAAGTCATTGAGTTTGTGGTTATTTGTTACAGTAGCCACAAGAAACTAACCCAATTCTATTTTCTAATGGCTGAGTTTAATTTTGCTGAGTTTATATCCACAATACTTTATTCCAAGCCTTTGGAGACCTAGGTTTGTCTTTCTTTCCTTTGACTTAGAAAAGGCAGATGTGTACCACCTCTTGTATTGTGAGTTTGGGGGGGATTTAGGAGACTCAAACAAGGGGTATTTCTCTTCCTCAGCTGAGTCTGAACCACTGAAAAACAATACAGTAAGATGGATGGAAAACAAATTATCAATTTTCTCACTGATAAAGCTGATTTTTTGAAAATGGACTCACTAATCCAGA
This sequence comes from Panthera uncia, assembly GCF_023721935.1. Lineage (NCBI taxonomy): Eukaryota > Metazoa > Chordata > Mammalia > Carnivora > Felidae > Panthera > Panthera uncia. Next base: position 23,949,113 of record NW_026057584.1, read on the forward strand.
ACTTCAGGTTTAGAAAGACTTACCTGCCCTATTACCAGCTTTGGACAACATAGTCCTCCTCTAAAACTTGGGGTCCAAAATAGCAGAGTGGACTGTATACTTTCACTAGGCACCCAGCTCCTAAGAGAATGGGAAGATAGAGGGGCTCAATAAAATTTGGTGACTCCTTCTTCCCCAAGGGCAGAGTTGTCAGGACCTGCTATGCTAGTGGAGATTCCTTTTATATAGAAGGAAATATCAGGGGTATGGATGAGACATTTCTTATGACTCTATCCCATGATTAATAACTATCCAAGAGCAGGAAAGGCAGCGGTCTAGCCTTTAGAAGCTGATTGGAAGGCAGTCTAAAGACAGATGTTATAAAGTCATAGGTTTTCTCAGTTCAAATTTATATATATATATATATATATATATATATATATATACAAAATTGTAAAATATAAATATAAATATATATATTCATATACTTATATAAATGCAAACATATATATAATATATATTTAATATATCTTTATACATAGTCACATAAAATATAAGTATATATTTAATATGGTAAAACAGGATTTATATCATATACCAATGCAATTATATATCATATATTAATGATATATTAATTAATATGATATATAATATCTTAACATTAATACAATCTATATTAGATAGATTTAAATATTTTATACACACACACACACACACACACACACACATATATCTTTGGGCTTTGTCTAAGATCCTAAATGAATCTGCTCAAGTCTAAGTCGTGAGTATTTTCTGAGTTCATACATGCACCTTTGGTTACATATACTTTTCAAAAATATGCTAGAGGAAACTTCTGCTTAATACAGCCTTGAAATGAAAACTTTGTTTATAAATGTATCTATTGGTATGCATCTACAAATGTCACTTTTTCATAAACAGGTACTAATATGTTACCTATTTTCTTCCCCCAAATGATTCTTCTTTGAAAATTAAAAGAACATCGTTTTTAGTGTTAAAAGCTTATAGCCTCGACATGAATTCTCAATAATCCAGTTGATAGCTATTTGTTTTTGGAGATTCGTTTATTTTCCCTTTCCTAAGGTTATTATAACAACTTGTGTTATTTGTAACAGAAGTTGTTTTTGTTTCCATGTTGGGCCAGAACAGATTGAGTAATAACATTAACAAATACCTTGAACCCACATAGCACCTTTCACCCTAAATCCTTTTTAAATGCTAACTTATTATATACTCAATATTGTGATGGTTCAGTGACAAGAGGTCTTATTTCCATTTTTTTCAGAGAGAAAAGAAAAAGTGACAAAAAGTCAGGGCACATCTGTATCCAGATACCAGAGCCTTTGACATCACTCATACCTTTTTACTTTTCCTTATATGAGAGCATATTGTTTGTTAAGTAGCGCTCCTGGTTATTCTGAGTAAATTTGCTGAATGTGGCCTCAGGCTGCAGTGAGGTAAACATTAGCTAGATTCTCAAGGTTGGCTTTTCAATTAAAATATAACATTAAAAAAAAAAAAAAAAACATTGGGGGCGCCTGGGTGGCTCAGTCGGTTAAGCGTCCGACTTCAGCTCAGGTCACCATCTCACGGTCTGTGAGTTCGAGTCCCGCGTCGGGCTCTGGGCTGATGGCTCAGAGCCTGGAGCCTGCTTCCGGTTCTGTGTCTCCCTCTCTCTCTGCCCCTCCCCTGTTCATGCTCTGTCTCTCTCTGTCTCAAAAATAAATAAACGTTAAAAAATATATATATATTAAAAAAAAAAAACAAAAAAAACCATTGAACAGCCTACTATGTGTTCAGGGCACAGTGCATTTATACTCTGAATCATCGCCAATTCCCCAAACCTTGAGATTTAAATGAGGGTCAGAGTTGGGTGCCTGGGTGGCTCAGTTGGTTAAGTTCAACTTCAGCTCAGGTCATGATCTCATGGTTTGTGAGTTCCAGCCCTACATCTGACTCTCTGCTGTCAGTGCAGAGCCAGCTTCAGATCCTCTGTCCCCTTCTCTCTCAGCTCCTCCTCTGCTCACTCTCTCCCTCTCTCAAAAGCAAACACTTAAAAACAAGCAAACAAACAAACAAACAAGGGTCAGAGTGATGGCATTAATTTCTCCTATCTTTGCCAGTTTTCTCAGGTAAAGGAGCATTATAAGACTCAGAAAATATGACTGTGTCTTTTTCAGGTTAGTTCAAGACTTCAGGTCCGTATCAGAGAATGCTGGTCCTTTGATCATTTTCAAATTTCCATGAAAATGCTTTCTATCCTCCCCAAGAACTTCCTAAAACTGAGGCCTTCTCTAGATGTTTTTTTTCCAAGAGGTATGAACTAGAGGAATTGTCAGCAAGCAATACCAGTCAGCAAAACACATGGATTTGGTGGTGTATAATACTTGATGATGCACAAAATCTTAATATTCTAAACCTTAACCAGTGTTAAAAACAGTATTATTCTGACTATCTTAACTTCATATTTCTAACACACTGGAGTTTCTTAAGAGGAAAAAAAAAATCTTTATTGACTTTCTCCCTTTCTCATCACATACTGAACAGGGTATTTGCTGTGATTAGTTCAAAGTTATTCAAGCATTCTTTTAAACTTTAGTGGGCTAGTAAGAACCCCACTGATGATCTAGTAACAGAGCAGCATTATTATTATTATTATTATAAATGATTACATTATTACTGTATTTTTTCTTTGTCTTTAAAGGAAACACACTTTACAGAAGCAACTTCTCATAAAGATTGCCAAAGGTAAGTAATTTTGATTTTTTCAGAAGATAGGAAAACTTTGTTTTCCTAATTTAAAATGTGTCATTCACTGTAGTTGGTAAAATAACATACTTGAGTTCCAAATCCTTTAATGGACTAAAAAGTCAGGAACGATTACCTACTTCCTGGGAATGGGCAGACCTGTATTCTTACTTGCTTATTTCTTGTAGAAAGCATCTTCTTAAGCAATATTCATCAAATCAATAGTATTTTGGAAGAATCATTTGTATGTTCAGCTCCATCCTAGAAACCATGAAATCTGTGAAAAGCAAGCTTCTAATTTTAGGGAGAAATTAATACAATTGGGAAATTAGGAAACAGAAAACCCAAGAAAATGGTAAAGGAATAGAGAAAATATATCTCAGATTGTGTAAATGTTGAAGGGCTTCACTAGAAATGGAGGAAGGACCTTTCTCATTGGCCAAGTGTCTTATCTGGGAAGATTGTAAAAGAAGTAAGTCCTGAAGACACATTAAAAGTCAAAGAAAGATAAATACCATATGATATCACTCATGTGGAATTTAAGACACAAAATAAATTTTTTAAAAAAAGGAACAAATTAAAAAGCAGACTCAACTATAGAGGGAGGTGGGAGGGGGATGGGTGAAATAGGTGATGGAGATTAACAGTACATTTATGATAAGCAGTGAGTAATATACAGAATTGTTGAATCACTACATTGTACACTTGAAACTGATATAACACTGTACATTAATTATATGTGAATTAAAAAATGTCATTAGTACATGAGCACTGTAGTACATTCTAGACAGAAAAGCAAAGGAGAAAATTAAAGAAAAAAAACTTAGAGATGCCAAATTCAAATTTTCTTTCCAGTATTTTTTCTCTGTATAAGGATGTATACATGTATTTATTAATTGAAATCATACCATAAATATACTACATATTTTTAAAAATTAAATTTATAAAAATGACCTTTCTATTGATCAAGCCTGTTTCTCCAAAACTGACTTCTTGAAAAAAGAGTATCTTAACCAGTTTTCTGCCAATTTGCAGAATTTCCTTTAATAATTAAGCATTCTGCTTTACCCATATGTTCCTTTCCTATTCAAACAGGGAATGGTAAGGAGGAAAGAAACAGGCTCATATCTTTCTCATGGCTGCCTGAAGTCATGTAACTGCCACATGGGGAAATGGAAACTGGAGACTATCCATTCATTTGTCTACTGACTTATTTAGTGATTGCATAGTATGTGCCAGGCATGTTACTAGGCTACAGTGACATAAAGGATAGACACAGTTCAGCTCTCAATGAACTCACAGTATGAGGGATATAAACACCTGACTAGGAAATCCTAGAACAGTGTGGTAAGTACTATGACAGAAGAAACACAGGTTGTTGTGGTAATTCATAATCTAGGCTGGTTCAGAAAGTCTACTGACTAAATGAAGCTGAGAGGTGACCAGGAGTTAGCTATAGGCCAAGAAGGAAAAGCATGTTTCAGGCAGAGGGAATAGCATGAAAGAATTTTCTCTGAGCATGATAAAAGAACCACAACAAAGCCCTCAGTATGGTTGGAGCATAGAGCATAATGGAAGGTGTGGGACGGATTAACATGACTGGAGAGGTCAGTAATCAGAACAGGAGGGACACTGTAAGATATATGAAGAAGATTAGAATTTTCAGAACAAGGGGGACTCTTTAAAATTTTAAAGTAGGAAGTGACATGATCAGACTACATATTAAAAATCCTATCAAAGATACTTTCTTAATTGTAGCTATAATTACTTTATGTATTGAATGCCATTGTGATGCGAAATATTCCACTTACATTAAATTAGTTATTACTCACAATAACACTGCAAAGTAGATACTATGATGCCTATTATGTAGAGGGGAGACTGAACTCAAGGATGGTAATTTGCCTAAAGCCACATTCCTGGTAAATGGCAGATAATTCAAAGAAAGATCTATTTCGCTAAAAAGTCAATGTGCTTTCCAGTGAACCATATGCTCAGTACTAGCTGTTGGATGAGGATGCCAATATTTATTTGAAACCTAACTAGAACAGGAGGTGCTTCAAAAAAAATAATTAAAAAAAAAGGTAAAAAGGTGCAGCACGTGTAGGAGGTGAACTGGGTGAGAGTGAAAGAGTTGAGTGTATTAATTCCTTTTAGCAATAGACTACTTAGATCTGCTTAAGTGGGTTCCTATACCCAAGAACTTGTCAGCCAGCTGATACAATCCTTTCAGAATATGCAAATTTTCTTTCATAAAGAGGAATTTGATTTCACTGGAACTCTAGTCCCCATTTCTTAGATTTAGTTTCTGGACTCATCTTAATAAGGAAAATAAAAGTGTTCCACTGGAAATAAATGATGATTGTAACCTTTTTATAGGTAATCCATAATACACATATAACAATAGCCATTAAGATAACGATAATAGCCATTAAGAAAGTTCTAGTAAGGTAGGGGGCACCTGGCTGGCTCAGTTGGTGGAGTATGCGACTTTTGATCTCAGAGTTGTAAGTTGCAGCCCCATGTTGGGTATAGAGATAAGTTTTTTTGAAAAAAGAAAGTTCTAGGGGCACCTGGGTGGTTCAGCCGGTTAAGTGTCCAACTTTGGCTCAGGTCACGATCTCACAGTCTATAAGTTAGAGGCCCACATTGGGCTCTGCCCTGACAGCTCAGAGCCTGAAGCCTGCTTCAGATTCTCTATCTCCCTCTCTCTCTGCCCCTCCCCCACTCATGCTCTGTCTCCATCTCTTAGAAATGAATAAACATTAAAAAAAATTAAAAATAAAAAAGATAGTTCTAGTAAGGCAGGTAGGCAATGTAGGTGTCTATGTTTCATTGCCCATATACCATTTGTGTTTGAGATCCCTTATTCCTATATTCTGTTTACAAGCCAAAAATAGATTCTTAAAGAAGTTTTAGTGAAAAATCAGGGTGCCTGGGTGGCTCAGTCGGTCAAGTGTCCGACTTCAGCTCAGGTCATGATCTCATGGCTTGTAGGTTTCAGCCCCACATCGGGCTCTGTGCAGACAGCTCAGAGCCTGGAGCCTGCTGTAGATTCTGTGTCTCCCTCTCTCTCTGCCCCTCCCCTGCTCATACTCTGTCTCTCTCTCTCTCAAAAATAAGCAAATAAATAAAGAAAGAAGTTTTGGTGAAAAATAAATAATACTGCTCGACTGTTTTTGTTCATAGTAACTAAGTGCATAGTATATGTTTATGAATTAAGGGATATCCAGATACAGTCAAAGAGTTTTCAGGGCAAGAATTGTTCTTAGAGATAATTTAGTACAGTCCTCTATTTCATAGTTTAGGGAACTGAGACTCAGATTGGCTTAGAATCTATTTACCATTATTAGAGCACCTGGGTAGCTCAGTCAGTAAAGTGTCTGGCTTTAGCTCAGGTCATGATCTCCTGGTTCATGAGTTTGAGCCCCACATCAGGTTCCACGTTGACAGCATGGAAGCCTGCTTAGGATTCTCTCTCTTGTCCAATCTCTCTGCTTCTCCCCCACTTGTGCTTTCTCTCTCTCAAAAATAAACAAATAAACTCAAAAACATTCTATTCAACATCAACACCTTATTTACACAACAGTTGTTTTGCCCCCAAATATGTGGTAGTTGTCTCCACACCACTAATGGTTATTATACCCACCAGATTTTTAAATGTTAAAAGTTCATCCAAGTTATTTCTTTATTAGATCAGGTTACACATGTCTAACTCATTCGAGTAGTGATAGTGTAGTATGAGAGATCTCTTTTATAGAAAACAGAAAATAATATTCTATTTCTTTGCCAATTTCTTTTTTGGAGTTTTTTTTTAATGTTTACTTATTTTTGAGAGAGAGAGCACGAGTGAGGGAGGGTCAGAGAAAGGGAGACAGAGGACCCAAAGCAGGCGCAGAGCCCAATGCAGGGCTCAAACTCAGGAACTGTGAGATCATGACCTGAGTCAAAGTCGATCTGAAGTCAGATGTTTAACCAGGTGAGCCACCCAGGCATCCCTAAAGGTGTTTTGACTACCTCCATATTCCTGTAATTGGTAGTGGCAAAGAATGCTCAAGTCAGGGAATAAGAATTGTTGAGGAAGTGTTTGCTAAGAACACTAGCTCCATGAAGAAGCATATCCAGTTATTTCAGCTCACCTGGCTTGACAGCAGTGTTCCTTCACAGTGAGGAAATGGAGCATTTAACATCTTGCTCACCTTCTACATGACCCCTTCATACCACACCTCTGTTGGGAGACAAAAACAAACACCGTGGAGCTAAGAATTCCCAAGAGCTGAGGGCCAGGTAATCCTTTCAGAACTACTCTGACCGGATACTCCCAGACTAAGGTGGGACTTTGTTAGTTTTTTAGAAAACTAAAATCTCCCTTTCTTTTCTTCCTTGTTTTTCCTATTCCTTTTGCTTACAAGTAACCATCACACAATCCCTAATATTTTATATGCTCTTGTAATAACTTCTTTACCTACTTTCTTTTGGAAATTACTCTTTTCAAAGAAAACAAGTAGCAGTCAAAGATTTTGTCATGGAACAGAGTTGCTGACCTGGGAATAATCAAATGGCTTTAAAATAAAATGACTGCCTTACATTCACAAAGAAGCATCCAACTGAGAATTTCAAAGCACCCAAAAACGATGGAGAGTTTTTCTAATTGCTCCACAAATGGGACATGGGAAATGAGACATGGAGTATGATGCCTTAAAATCTAGGGTGTAAATGAGGGTTCCTGATGGAGTATGAAATCAACCTTCACCTTCCTATCTGAAGAAAACCATATAGACTTTGCCTCACTTTTTTTGTACTGGGAACAAGAGGCCCTCCAGTCTTTAAGAGAATCCCCAACTTTCAGCACTTACATAGAAACACTTTCTGGCTCTCTGGTTTTCTAGAATGCCCAGTCAGATGATAAGAAGATTTAACATATAGTTTTTCTGAATTTGTTTAACGAGTGGCCTTTTGAAGGTCTCTGTAATGGTCAGATATCTCCATGGTCCTTGGGGATAGAGGACTCCCTTGAATTACTCTCCTAAAATCCTAACCAAAAAAACTCATGCTCAGTCCACCCAACTAGGAAATGTTGCCTCAACTACAATGGCCATGAAAACCATGGTGCCCTAGGGCCTGATAAATTAGGTAGTATTGTAGCACCTCAGTCTCTAGAACTGGCCAAATCCATCTGAACCCTAGCTCCACTACTTACTGCTTGCATAACCTTGCCCAAGTTTTCTTTTTGGGGGGGGTGGGGGGTGGGGTGGGGATTGAGTTTCCTCATCTGTAAAATGGGCAAAAGAATACTTATCTAATGGAGTTTTTGTAAAAATAAAATGAGTTAATATGCATGACTGCTTAGACTATGCTGGACACATAGTAAGTACTAAAACATTTTGGTTCTTATCATTTTAAATGTGATTACTCTAGGTAAACAATGAGATACAGAAAAATGAATGAAGTGTCTGTGACCATAAAGTAAATCACTTAAAATTTTAGACACCAAAGGTATTCTTCCAGGCCACCTTTTGAACAATTTGAGGGGATATTTCATATGTTTTGTACAAAGGGTACTCCTGGTATGCTGACTCTCTGTGGTGCCCCAGTGTTGTATTTGTTTTATTTTGTTTTGTTTTGCCTCTTTCTCCTTCACAAATAATGAATATTTTTACTGTTATTGTCTGTATTGATTTTTTTCTGGCACCAATGAAGAGAATACAATTTATCCTAGGACACTTGAAAATGAGAACACGTATACTCTTTTCTCACTGGCTACTCCCAGATCTGGGGCTCCTGTGTGGTTAGAAGTGCAGCAAATTAACATACAAACCCAAGTGATTAAGTCTCTCCAGAATTGGATGGAAAACTTATCTAAATTGCTGTTGTTGCTGCTGCTGCTGCTGCGCCTGTGTGGAAGTTGTCAGTCTTTTCAAACAGGTGTTTAAAACAGGTCTTCCAGTTTTGTTTTGTTTTTGAAAGATGAAAATCACAAACCATAAGAGACTCTTAAAAACTGAGAATAAACTGAAGGTTGATGGGGGGTGGGAGGGAGGGGAGGGTAGATGATGGGTATTGAGGAGGGCACCGTTGGGATTAACACTAGGTGTTGTATGGAAACCAATTTGACAATAAATTTCATATTAAAAAAATAAAGATGAAAATCAAACCAACTGGTAATTACTGAGCATGTACTATATGCAAGGCAGTATAGATATGAGATCATAAGACTGGTGTTCTTCAGAGAGATAGTAAGGAAGACTTCTATTAAGCATATACATTCATGCGTTTTATTTTTTTCTCCAAAGATTTTTGGTTCACTTTGTTCAGAAAATAAAGGATTACTATATGAGAGGTAGGGTCTACCTTCACTCCTAAAGTAAAGCCTTGTTTATAAAAAAAAAAAAAAAAAAAAAAAAAAAAAAAAAGCCCAGATGTGAAACTCGGGCTGGGGAGACCCCTAGCTTTTCTTTAGGATTTCAACCTACAAAAGTTTATAGCCAAAGAACCTGCCAACAGGACTAATTCCTGAGTGGAGTTTTCCAAGCTCTTACAATAGTAACATCAACCATCTCTTTTACCTCCCAGGGGAAAACTTCTGCCAAAGGAGCTCTGTTGCTGCTGTCTGTGTTCTGCCCAGCCCTTCCTTAGCCTTTTGTCATTTGTCCAAGTCAAAACAAAATCCGCTCACACTTATAGGTGCCAAGTATTTTTCAAAATGTTCCATACATGTTAATTCATTTAGTCTGTACTACAAGGTGGGTTCTACTATTTTATCGATAGGGAAACTAAGGGACCCAGATATTAAGGAATTGCCCCAGGATGCATAGCTAGAGCGGGGCTGGAATTCATACTTGGACCATGTAGCTGCAGAGCTTCTGATCTCCTGCAACCCCCCTTGTGACATTGCTACAGGACAGTGAGTGCTCTCAGTGGGGATGATTGATGCACTTGTGGGGCAAGTTTTCTTATCCTAATTTTCTCATCTAATTCAACAGAACTTCAAAATTTTAGGAGAAGTCTCGCTCTAACTGAACACCTGAATTTGATGAATAACTTTTCACAAAACTAGTCTTTAAGTAGCATTGCCTCTGAGAGAGAAGAAACAGCAAGTGGCCCTGGGCAAAACTGTGATATGGGTGAAATTCCATCTGTAGAGAGGTGGCCCCAGAATCCTACTGTTCAGGGAAAACCCATCATCAGCTGCTTGGAATAGAAAGTGAGGCTGTGAGGGGGTGGGTGGGCATCTAAGAGAAGGCTCTACCCCTCAGCTTGAGGAAGTGAAAAGTAGTTGTTATTGCTTATGAGAAGGGGGTGGGTAGTAGGGTGAGACTGGTGCAGAAAAGGGAAAGAGTGACACAGTGTCTGGGAACTACAAGGCTAAAAGGGCAAGTGAAAATGCCCTCCTGATTTCCGGGGTGGGGTGGGACTCAGGGGAGAAATATCAAAAGATATTTGAGTATTTAAGAATGGGGCTACTTAAAATTTTATTTGGAAGTATTTGTATTGCTTCAATGTAAACTCTATTAAACCCCTCCCCATCCGCATCCAGATGCTGGGTCCCATCCATACATACATCTCTTATGAGAGGAGGTGTTTGGTGGAAATCTGGGAAGGGTTGATAATCATCTCTGTGCTCAGTAAGGGCCATAGTAGGGTCGCAGGAGCCCAGAAGCAAAGGACCTCTTGGTAGCATTTGCACCATGGAAATTACAGGAGCAGTCCTGGAAGTAGACAAGCCTTGAAATTGTGGGAGTTTGCACAAGCATCATCTAAATTTCAAGGGGAAGAGTTGTCCTAGCTGTCATGGAGATGCTGCCTCTTAATCTCAGTTACTCCCTCTTCCTAAGCACCCAGAATTCTCATGAAGCCACTTATTCAGTGCACCCCAAACTTAGCTTTACAACTTTCTTGACTTAATGGAGAATTAATTCATTGTCTATTTTTGATATTCCGTAATTCCACATTCCCTTTCCCCTTTATCATAGTTGCTTTTTTTCTTTCTCAGAGAGAGAGAGAGAGAGAGAGAGAGAGAGATGGAGAGAGAGAGAGACAGAGAGACAGAGGGCGGTCATTTTCATTGGTGAGACTGTCCTCGGAATCTTTCATTTTTTTCTAGAAATAACCTGGGGCTTCTTATGTGCAAACACCGAAACCAAGTAGTCATATTATCACTGTGTTCCTAACCTAGAGTATCTTAGTATGGGTGTGGGTTTGCATAACAGGGAAACTAGCATTGACCTGGTACAAATGCTAATTGAATGTTTAAAAAAATTCAAGGATAATGCTGCAATGTTGTAAATGTAGGTGTGTGTGTGTGTGTGTGTGTGTGTGTGTGTGTGTTTCTCTAACTCATCTAAACATATTTGACAATGGATACAAAGTTCACAGCAAAAACAGAAAAGAAAAAAAAGTTTGGGTAATGGATAGAGAAAATGGTTCCTTCTTCCTGGGATGTTGATGACTCACTATGTGACAATGCATAAGTCTCCTCATCTCCATGTTCTATCCTCCAGCTTTAAAATAGGGACTGAAATACTTGAGAATGTCAGTACTCGACTGAAGAGATCTCCAAAATACATGAGACTCATCTTCTTTTTTTCTTTTCTGTAATAAAGTGCATGCATCCTTGGAAGGAAGGGTATGAGTTTGGACGAAGAAAATTTATGTGAAATTGGACTTTTGAGATTCTATGATTCTATGATCCTATCTGAAAAAGTGAAAGCAAAATCATTCTTAACAGCAAAACTAAAAGAGAAACTCCAGTTATTCTCAAAAGGGAGAGCCTGGAGTGGCGGAAGGGGTAGGGAGAAGAAAAACAACACATGCTAATGTGTATGAACTTTATGTACTTTTCTTTTTATTTTTTTAAGAGAATTGCTAGACCACATTCCAGCTTCTGCTACCGAAATTCACTGTTAATTCACATCTCCAGAGACACGTGCCTGGTTGGGCCCATTCAGCATTCAAAGCACAGGGATTGGCAAATAAACATGATAAGCAGATAAAACACATCAACATGTCTTTTTGTCTTTGGCAGATAGTCTTTAAACAGAATATGTAAAAGTGAAGGAAAAGATAATTTAGCTCACTTTTTCTTTTTGCCCCTTATTTGGAGGAAATAGAAGTTTCTGATACTGGTATACCCTGATTCAAATAAACAAATACTTTGTGCTTGCTCACCGTCAAAACGAGGAAGCTGCTTGCCCACAAATTCTATAAAGGAAGATTCAGAAGAAAAAGGAATTGTAGTTAATCCTTTCCCAGGTCACACCTAAACTAGGTCTCTGCAAATAGGGAAGTTAGTTGTATTTAAAATTTAAATATACAGTTTGGAATGTGTTGAAGGAATCACTGATGAAAGTTCAATCCCACCTTAAGGGGATTGAAAACTCAAGTATAAAATATATTTGCCAAACTGTGTCAGAGGGTCTGAGAGATTCTATTAGACATTTCCAGAAAAATAAAAATATAAAAGATGGTCCTTGGTCAAGTGATTCTGAAGAGGGCTGAGTTAAACTTACTGCCTTTGACACAATTTTGGATTATTTAATAGGCTAATGTATATTATGAATTTCCAAGAGGTGTATATGTAGCAAGCAGCAATTCTCAAACATGAAACGTTTTAGCAGTACAAACAATATCTCACACATTTTAAGGAAAACAGGTTGGGAAATACTGGCATGGAACAACATTGCACTTGAAGCTTGGTCTAAGTTTTTTGGGTAAGTTGTATCATGTTAACAACATCTAAACATATTGACAGTGTGCTCAATATACAATGACCATCCATTTTATGGATTTAGTACTTATGGTCAGATATCCATACTTCTGGACACATAAATGTGAACACTAATGACCCTGCTCTGATGTGCAGCGGAGGGCTGTGAAACCAAATTTTCAAAATCCAAATCTAGTTTTACAGAGGAGGTGAGTCACGGTGCACTGAAAGAAACAGCGTTAAATCACAGCTCGATACAAAATCAGAAAATCTTACTTTGTGCAATGGGCACATGATACTTGAGAAAGTCGCTTTTTTTTTCCCCCCTCTCAAAGTGTTTACATTTGGAAAAGTCTGTTTTTGTAATGTAAAATCTTAATTATTTTCTAAACAACAGCCTTCTCTCTCTCTCAACTACTTTTCTTTCATTTCTTTTTTTTTAAATTAATTAATTTATTTTGAGAGACAGAGATAGAACACAAACAGGGGAGGGGCAGAGAGAGAGAGGGGGAGAGAGAGAGAGAGAGAGAGAGAGAGAGAGAGAATCCCAAGCAGGCTCCTCACTGTCAGTGCAGAGACCGATGCGGAGCTCAAACTCATAAACCTGAGCCGAAATCGAGTCAGACACTTAACTAACTGAGCCACCCAGGTGTCCCTTCCACTACTTTTCAATTTGAAGCCCGGTTTTTATCAGTTGTGTTTGACAACCCCATTGGCTTTTTTTTTTCTCCCATCAATTCTATACCTATTCTATACACCTCTTTTTGGTGTCAATTCCATATCTCTATACAGGAGGACTTTTGTCAGAGTAGAAAGTTAATGAGGTTTGATACTGTCTGCTCATTATCTCTTTGTGGTGATCACTAACATTCTTTATCTAGTTAAGGTATATTGGAATTTCTCACTTAAAGGTAAAACTCCATATAAGCAATAGATGATTAAGAAGAAAAGTTTGAAGGGACACAGGGACTTTAACGAACTGTAGTTACTGCAGGCTGAGAGAATAATGGGTAAAGATATTGGTATGTCAAGCAACAGATACTGGAAGATCCTGAGCTAGCTATCATAAATATCTGTTCTGTAATTTTTTTTAGATTTTATTTTAGAAAGAGAGAGAGCACGAGCAAGGGATGGGGCAAAAGGAGAGAGAGAATCTCAGGCAGGCTCCACACTCAGTGCAGAGCCTGATGCAGGGCTCAATCCCAAGACCCTGGGATCATGACCTGAGCCTAAATCAAGAGTCAGATGCTCAACTGACGGAGCCACCCTGGTGCCCCAATAACTGTTCTTTAAAAACAAAAGGAAACCAAATTTATAAGCAGGGGAAGAAGAAAATAAGCAAAGCACAAGAGAGGACTTGCACATCTTATTCCTAAATTATGGAATCCAGAATCTGAGGGAAACAGAACAGTTGTATATTATGGCAGGAAGACTGCAAATGAAATTGGCTCATTCATAATTTTAGTTGGTTTTCCAGAATCAAAATTCAAAGAGAAAGTTTATTCCCACAGTATGGATCTTTCTCCTTCTGTTGAGTTTTGTCTTCCTTGACAACCATGCAGAAAGCACTCTGGCACAGGCGGGTGATACAGGCTGCGTGATGTGCCTCATCAGTCATGTTGAACACACCCCACGGCAATTACCATTCTGATTCAGGGCAGGATAAAAAGAGTTCAGTGCACAATGTGGTGTTTAGGGAGGTGATCGGGAAGCATTAACCATACAATTTTGGCAGAAACTGTTTTGTGAATGTGTCAGTGATATCTCAAGTACATGAAAAACCAGCTTTACTGTCCCTTGATATGAGATTAATTTTTTTTTATTTCTAGAGCATTTACCATTGTAAGGTGGACAAATATTATCCCTGTTTTTCAGCTGTAGAAACTGGAATGCTAAAAGGTTAAGCAACGTTCACAAAGTTACATAGTGAGTCATTTTCTGAATCAGGAAATAAATTGGTGACTACAATTCCCTTTTCCCTGATTCCACCAGCCAGAAGGAGTCATTTAACACTATTTACAGAAGTATTTTTATTTATTGTCTTGCAATGAGTATAAACAGATTTCTCTGAGACTTAAAAATTATGAAATGTGACATATTTTAGGGAGCAGTAAAATTCAACCAACATTAATTCATGCAACAAGTTTCATTGAGCATTGATTATGTATAGAAACTGAAAGTTTTCAGTCCTGATTTAAACTCTACCTATGATTTGGAAATATGCACATAATGTCTTTTTGCCTCTAGTAAAACAGGGATCATTATCCTTACCACAGACTTCATAAAAAAGTTATATGATTATATTACATTATATGTCTTGAACTGGATGGATGGAATTACTGAGTATAATTTTTAAATAATCATATTATTCTCCCTTTTTCTAGTAGAATTTGGTTTCTTAAAAAAGTTTTTAAAATATCTAATTTTATCATGTTTATACTTGTCAAAATGCTTCAAAAGGATGTGCCATGTTACAATACTGAACACTTTGATATCTATTGTTACATCCAGTCCCTGTAACAACCACCTTGGTACTCTTCCTAGTAGGAAATCACGCCTAACCAAATAATTCAACTCTGTTCCCTGAAGTTTCTTAGGCATCGTTCATTAACATTGCTGCCCTGAATACTATGTCTACCCTCTATCTCCAGCTCTATTCTTTACCTGGCCAGAAATCCCAAATTAGATCCATTAGCACACCTGGAACTTTGTTTTTTTTTCTAGGCTGCTGATTTTAATGGGACTTTACTAAATAACTTTACTAAATAAGGAAAAAAAGAAAAAGGACACAAATAAGGAAAAGACAACAGCACTGTAGAAGCCTAGTTTACACACTGTAGATTTCTGATTCAACTACTGCTAACTAGAACTCAGTTCTGAGAAGATCCCAAATGTTAGCAGTGGTAGTAAAATTGAGACAACCTCACAGAAAGACAGAACTGGGGGAAATGCCAAAGCAGTTTGGTGTCCCTACCCATCTCACCACCAAGCTTCTTTTTCCATGGATATGGGTTTCTAGATTTGCTTTTAGTAAAAGAAAACAATGTTTCCTTTTTAAGTTTATTATCTTCATTTTACAGAGGAAGAGAGAGGAACTCAGAAAGTAAAATACTCATTCTAGATTATATAAGCATGAACAGATAAAGCTTGGATTTAGACCCATTTATGTTGAATGGGAATGCTCTTCTTTCTGCTGCGTGTAGAAGTGCTCTTATCAAATAAGTGATGTGGCCAATCTGGAGGACTGCAAAGCACTCTTGCACAGTTAGTGTCATAACCACCAGCTGGCCTCCAGGGGACTCTGAATAAGTCACTCGTTGCTCAGTTTTAGATTAGGAAATAGCTTCAGGGACACCCTATCAACAGTAAGGTAATACAGTAACTAAGAACTGACTTTTTTGGGAAAAAAAAAAAAGCAGTTAACACTCATAATTTTAAAACAAAAGGAGGTGGATAGGATGAGCAATGAGACATCTGGTGAAACATAGCATCTCATTTTTAAAAACTTACCTATAGTAGTATCTTCCTCTAAACTATCATCTGACCCTTCCTGGAGATGATGAAATGTCCTATATAAAGTAAATTCTCCTTATTTGTGGCAATTCTGTCCAGTAGAATCACCTAGGATACTAAATCATGGCTTCTAGGGAGCATACAGGGTCATCACAATTTCATCAGTTAATATATACCCTTGTTTTTGGTATGCTTCTGTTTAAAGACAGCTTGTTTAGTGTTATTGTTGATTCATTAACATTGAACTCACAGCCAACAGTACTATAACTCTTGCTTGAATGACGCTTATCTAACACATGTCTTTTCTCCAGAAGTCACATCACAGCCATCTTGCATTTAGGAATGGTAGATGGCACTTCATCACTATGCTTGGGGTTCATTTTAAACATGAAATCACAACAAAAAGCACAAAAATGCAAAAAATGTGAACTAAGTAGATTGCAAAAAGAATGCTTATTTATAATAAGACAGTTGATATAAGAGGGTACCTGGGTGGTTCAGTTGATTAAGCGGTTAAGCATCTGACTCTTGATTTGGGTTCACATCATGATCTCACAGTTCATGAGCTCAAGCCCCATGTCAGGCTCTGGGCTGTCAGCACAGAGACTGTTTAGGATTCTTTCTCTTCCTCTCTCTCTCTCTCTCTCTCTCTCTCTCCCCTTCCCCTGCTCTCATGCTCTCTCTCTCTCTCAAAAATAAATAAACTTTAAAAAGATAGCTGATAGAAGAAGGCAGAATATCACTTTGTTTCACATCAGCTGGGGATTCACTTTTTAAGTGACTTACATTTGTCCCTGGTTGAGGCACCTGCGTGGTTCAGTCGGTTTAGCATCCAACTTCAGCTCAGCTCATGATCTCATGGCTCATGGGGTTCAAGCCCCGCATCGGGTTCTGTGCTGAAGGTTCAGAGCCTGGAGCCTGCTTCAGATTCTGTGTCTCCCTCTCTCTCTCTCTGCTCCTCCCCTACTCAGACACTCTCTCTCTTTCAAAAATCAACATTAAGAGTAATTTTTTAATTAGAAAAAATTCGTTCCTGCTCTGCGCAAGTCTGTAAGTGATTGCAAAGCACTGTCAGTACTGAGTTTTGGATTACAAATAAATTTAAATGAGTGGGTAAATCTACAAATATGGAATCTGAAAACAATAGGAATCAATTGTAAATTCAAGCACACAATACAAAACCAGTTTTAATCCTGGGGCCACTTCCTAGCCACATTGAGAAATCAATGGACTTAATCTTTATACTGGGAAGTTTGGTGACCAGTGATTGACATAATAATCATCCCTGCTTTGCTCTGCACCATTTCAAATCTGATGATGCATTTTCTACTAAGCTTCTAAGGATAAACCAACTGAAATATAATGATTTTTAAAATTATTGTGTCACAAAATTAAATCACTCAGAGGGATAACAAAATAAATGTTAGCAATAATATATGATAGTAGGGCCAAAATTGGAAATGGGAGAGAACTGGAAGATGGTTTTGCATGTATGCCAGACTTTCATTTCAACATAACTGTTGCTGTCCTCCCACTAGCTTTTTCATACCAAGTGCAATAATCCCACGCAGTCCACATGATGCTCAGTGCTATTAAGTGAAATGACAGAAAAATAAGTGAGAAAACAGCAGGGTTATAGCTCCCAATGACTTGCAATTTATATGTAGAAAATAAGTGGTGAAAATCATATAATGGAGAAGTTTGGAGCACAGTAAACACTGGTGAATTGATAAACAGTGGCCTTCACAATTTGATTTTGTTATTAAATGAACTGTTTTCTTTTTCATCAAAAGTCCATGCAAAATGAGCATCACCACAAATTGCATATTTTAGCTCTCTTTGATATTCTATGGATTGTAGTATGTATAATTTATCTTGTAGAGTTTCAAGAATGTCAGTTTCAAGAATGATATGAGGGTGTGTTGGGGGATAAGGGAAAGGCAATGACAAAGTTAAATATATTGTGTAGATACAAACTGATCGTCATGTAAGCTAATAATACTAGAAACAGTTCATATTAACACTGGGATTATGGTCAACTCTATTTGAATGGCTTAAAATCTAACACGAATCTGTGGAGCGCCTGGGTGTTTCAGTCGGTTAAGTGTCCAACTTCGGCTCAGGTCATGCCAGGTGTTGTGCTCTGTGCTGACAGCTCAGATCCTGGAGCCTGCTTCAGATTCTGTGTCTCCCTCTCTCTCTGTCTCTTCCTTGCTTGCATTCTGTCTGTCTGTCTCTCTTTCTCTCAAAAATAAATAAAAACATTTAAAAAAGAAAAGAATCTGTCCACCTTCAAGCCCATGAAATTTGAAGTTCAAGAAAAATTGAATCCATTTATAGCAAAACCATTTTCTCACAATTTTTTAAGCAATGAATATTGTGTGGGAAATTGATTCCATATGTTTTCAAGTCATTTATGCAACTTGAATAATTAAAATGTTCATTGGAAAGAACTGCTTGATGTCTTTAAAGTCAGGAAATTATTTTATGCCAAAAGTAGACAAACCCAAACACCAAAAGGTCAAGCTAAGTTAGAAATTTCACAACATCCCAAATTGTAATTATTCTTAAAAAATTTAAATGTTTGCTAACCCTTCCTTATTGTCACATGGTAGAAAAATAATGGATTCCTTTATTCTCTCAGTGTTGTTTCTTTTTATTTTTGAAAAATCTTTATCTATGAGTCTTTCTAAACTTACCTCCAAGTTATTTGGACAAAAGCCTAGACTATTAATGACATTTGCAATAAAATTTTGTCAACTTAAAAAAAAATAAACTAAATTAGTCAATGCTTGTGATTCATTTCTAATTAAAAATAAAGCACAATGATGAAGACATATTTTGTTTCAATTGTAATTAAATAATTCTAAGAGTTGCAGTTATCATTCCCATTTTGTAGATTTAGAAATCAAGGTCTAGGGGCGCCTGAGTGGCTCAGTCGATTAAGTGTCCAACTTTGGCTCAGGTCATGATCTCGTGGTTCCTGAGTTCGAGCCCCATGTTGGGCTCTGTGCTGACAGCTCAGAGCCTAGAGCCTGCTTCAGATTCTGTGTCTCCCTCTCTCTACCCCTCCCTGACTCACATTCTGTCTCTCTCTGTCTCTCAAAAATGAATAAACATTAAAAAAAAAAAGAAAGAAAGAAATCAAGGTCCAGACGAAGTAGCCTATGAAAACACATCTTAACTCAGTAAGTTAAATTTTGCCTGAAACATGTTAGAATTATTTGATGAGAAGCAAACATAAAGGAGATAGCTAATAAATGTAGCCCTAATGAGATATTAATCCTAGATTCATGTATTTACTTTTTTTGTATATGGTAGCAAGAGGATGGAACTTGGGGAAAAATGTGAAAATGAAGACTAGTGAGAATTTTACAGTGTTTGTAGCATAAAGATGACTAAACTTGTGGAAGTACTACATTCAAATTCTGACTCTTTTACTTATTATTAGCTCTCTGACCTTGGGCAAGTCACTTTATCTCCAAGTCTCTAATTCCTTTATCAAATGTAAATAATGAGACCTTATAGGTTTATAAAGAAAAAAATAAGATATTAATATGAGTATATTATAAATTAAAATTTCATGTAAAGTAATAACAATTATTTATTAATAATATAGTAACAATTGTTAAATTATTAATAATTTAATGATATATTTATTAATAATATATTAATAATCACAATAATATAGTAATAAGGGAGAAGTCCCTATCTATAATGAAATTTTAAAAATCATGGAGTTTGGGGTGCCTGGGTGGCTTAGTCAGTTGAGCATCTGACTTCTGCTCAGGTCATGATCTCACAGCTGGTGAGTTCAAGCCCCGCGTAGGGCTCGATGCTGTCAGCTCGGAGCCTGGAGCTTACTTTAAATTCTGCGTCTCCCTCTCTCTCTCTCTGCCCCTCCCCTGCTCACACTCTCTCTCTCTCTCAAAAATAAACATTAAATTTTTTTTTTAAATGATCACGGAATTTGAGTCCATGTTATTTGCTTATTGTACTTGTTTAATATTGCAGGTTAACTTTTCCTCCTCCTTGTGAAATACAAATTTACCAAAACATAAAATGTAAATTATTTCAAATATTATTCTTAAAAAAAGTATAAAAATCTTTACTTATTTGTCCATCTGTTTTTCATTTTTACAAAAAGAGATAGACCTTGCCTTACCTTGCTTATTCTATATTTAAAACTTCTTTCATACCTTAGAAAAGTACTTAATATAATAGGATGGACGATGTCCTTTTAAATAAGGTGCTCCTTCAGGGGAAAAAAGAAAAAAAAAGTAAAGAAAGGTGGGAGGGAGAAAGGAAGAAAATAAGTCATTCAGTTGGAAACCAGATGATACTTGCCAGAACAATCCATGGAAATCACTCCATTGGTGTGTGTGTATTGTGTTTATGCTATAATTAAAAACAGATTAAAAAGAACTAGAGCATAACACCCCTGATTGCTGTTTGCCTTCGCACTCAAGAACAAGAAAGCCACAGTGTTAAATTTAGCCAGTGGCACTGAACTAAGTGCAATCTGTGTAGCCTGGACTGTGGGCTGGGAATGCTCTGACAAATAGGTAGACAGTATCCTTCTGTGAGATGGTTCCAGTAAAATAGAGGGGGGATAAAACATTGATTTTTTTTAAGCCAGAAATGCCATGTGTAACTAAGAAACTTGAGACATTCCTTCCCCTCTCTGTCTTCTCTTAATGTGATGGCTTGAGCTTTAGAATTGGTAATTCCAAATATATTGGGTCTCTTTATGTGCATTATTGAGGTTTCAGATACTATATTTTTATTCTCTCAAAGAACATGCAACACTGTACAGGGGCCCTGCTTACCCTTAAGTCCCAGGGAATGTAAAACCTTTTCTCAAGCTATGAAGTGCTAGCTGCCTACCATTTTACCCTGAATAGGAAGGCTACTTCTCTGTTCTTTGTCTTTTCCCTCTCCTCCTTTCAAAATGAGTTCCATTGTGTTTAACCAGAAATGGGGCTTTGTGGCAATTAAAAGATTCCAAAGTGGCAGAGGCTAATGCACCAGTAGAGCAGGTTTCCAGCTTTCCATGGTAACACCCAACTTCCCTTCTCTAACCACCTCCTCTCGTCCACCCAGACAATACTAATCCTACCTCTGTGGTTACTCTGAAAAGGCATCCAGTTTGCTTATCAGAAAGGATCGTTCTTAAACAAATATTTACTAATGTCTGTTTTACTCTTTTGGGTAGTGAGCAAAGGAATGGCTTGGGTCTCTTAATCCCTTTGGATCACGCATTGCACAGATGATGATAGAATGTAATCAGGGCTACTTGCACTAGAGCCCAAAGTGTGCAGAGACTGACACTTCATTGCCTCGATGATTGTAAACCTTAAGTGGCTTGGTCAGCTAGTCATCACATGAGTGACTCTTATTCCTTATTGCCGTCCACTACAAGTTCCTTACTCTGTATGGCAGAAATCCAGGAACATTCCCTGAGAGTTATGGCATTTTCCTTTTACAATAATGGGCCTTACCTTTCTCTTGGTTCCATGAACTCTGTAAATGTCAAAGTGATTCACATGGGAGGGAATGGTCCTACAGTCCTCATTAAAAAGTTCAAAGATACAAGATCTTTTCTCTCACAAAATGGCGCAATGTTTATCTTTTTGGTAATAATGCACTGCATGCTTATTATCAACACATTATCAATCTGTTATGTAATCAAGCAGTCTGATGGATAAAAAGGCATAAGGAATGTATAATATTCAGAGACAATTATTTTCTCACTTTTCCTACCTGTTTCAGGATCCCCTGAACTATTGTGAAGAACATCCCAAGAAAGAGTTTATTCTCTGTGTCCTATTGCTGTTGGATATTTCATTACCCATGTCTTAATTTAAGGATAGTTTGCAGTAGTATCAGACCAAAAGCAATTTGCCTTTCACACAATCTACACTTCCCATAAACATTAGTGAAAGTTTAAAAGGTGGAAGTTCATTCCTTTGAGATGCTCATTTACCCTACACTAATTATGAACTATATTTTGAATTACCCCTTCTACAAAACAACACATTGGAATATGCAGACTCTTACAAGAGCATAGTGAGACATTAAAATCCTGAGAAAGAATTGGGGCACCTGCCTGTCTCAGTCAATAGAGCGTGTGACCCTTGATCTCAGGGTTGTGAGTTTGAGCCTCATGTTGGGTGTAGAAATTACTTAAAAATAAAATCTTTAAAAAAATAATAAAATAAAAGCCTGAGAAAGAACATATTAATCGTTTTTAAATTCATCCACAACTATTTATTGACAGTCTTCTTTGCCATTACTGTCTGGTCTCCAAACAGGGGCCAATTCTCCCACTTAGAACCTAGATCTTATCCCCTATTGCCTATTTAGGGATATCATCCCAACAGTTTTTCTCTTCTACCTGTATCACCAATTTTCCCACTCTTCTGGATCTTTTTTATCTGCTCACCTTAAAAAGCCCCTTTTGGACCTGATGTACCCCATCTAGTGTCCTATCTCTCTCCTTCATTTTTAAACAAAATCCTTGAAAGTGTTGAATATATCTGCAGCCTCTAACTTTTCCCACTCTCTCTTGAACTTACTTCAACCAGTCTTTTGCCCCCACCACTAGAAGGAAATTACTACTCTTGTCAAAGTTACTAACAATCCTAATGTTGCCAAATCCAAAGATCAATTCCTAATCCTCACTTTACTTAATCTGTTAGTAGCATTTAACACTATTGGTTTTAAAATTTATCTGAGTTGAAACTATGGTGCACTATTTCTACGATTCACAGCTTCAATAGCTAGTGTCTCCAAATCTATTTCTCCAATTCAGACCCCATATTTTATGAAGTCTGGATGAATGAATTATTTTTCTATACTTCATCTTAGGTATTCTACCAATAGTATCATTAAATGAAAGGGAAAAGTAGAGTATATGGTTATGCCTTTGCTCACTTAACTACTTTCAGAGGTATTTCCTTGTTAAAACTTATTGATGAGATTCTGAAACATGGTCTTTTTTTTTTTTCTTTAATGAGTGAAGTTCCCTTGTTGGCAATAATAAAACACTACCATTTATCCTTATATTTCAGAAACAGTGAAAGTTACTTCTGTATAGCCTGTTATGCTAATTCTGTAATTTTTTAATCTACAACAAGAATGAACTCTGATGCCAATCATCACAAATACATTTCCAGTCCATGCCTAAAGATGTTTAATTGATGTTAATTATTGATCTAGGCTATTTCATACACAGTGATCAAAGTTTATCAGGTTTATGACCTTGTATCTGTGGCTTGATGAAAGAGTAACAAATATTTTTCTCATGCATTTGATTTTCAGCTTGGCCCCCCTACCTTTCCCACTCATTCATCCTGTTTTGGGCCCAGCACTGAGCTCCTGTGATTGGCTTATATTCTTAAAACCAGGAAGCATGATGCCCAGCCTGTCTGATCCTGTCCCAGTGCTTGGTAACCAAGTCCTATGTTACTGATTGTGGTCTATTTTACCATGCCTCCTGATTCCAGATCCTGGCTACAAACTGGTTTTTTAAAATATTCCTAATAAACTTTTGCTTTAAGATGTGAATTTACTATAATAAGAGGATCTTGACAGTAATAGTTTTATTTTCTTATTAATGCAAAAGTTAAACTACTGACCAGAGTTGCAATATGGACTCTTCCTACGGCTATGAATGTATATAAGAGTAAAACACTATCCTATGTCTTTTATCATAATAAACCCCTCTTTACCATATAGAATTTATAATGGCCTAGAGTGACTTAGATTGTCATTGATAGTCACTGCATTATAGGAGAATTATTACCTGTGTCATAATGCACTTGTTTCTTGGTTAAGAATGAGACAGCAGCAAGAGTATGAGTAGGGATGTGAGGGAAGGAATCTATATTACTGTGTACAGAGTAATTTATAATAATGTGGTATTTTGATATGACAACCATGTTTTATAAATGTAATAAGATCCCCTGTCTTAATATGCAATAAAACCAAAAAGAAGGAGGAGGGGGAGGAGGGGGAGGAGAAGGAGGAGGAGGAGGAGGAGGAGGAAAGAAAGAAATGAAAGAAGGAAGGGGGGAGGAGATGGAAAGAGAAAGACAGAAACTATTCTCTTCCCAAAAGACCCATTAATCACGTATTTCAGACAATTTGAAAATTTATTTAGAAAATTTAGTATTCTCCCTGTAGAGACTGTTTAACTCCAGGGGGTCCTAATGCAGTGTCAAGTAAAAATTAACTTGTATTGCATAGACTATAAAGAGGCTTAAACTGGGAGAAACTGATTAAGCTCCTAAGAACTCTTCATGTGACAAAAAATCATATCAGGCCTAGAGTTCAAGTCCTATTTTATGACTCTTTCTAAAAGGGTATGATTTACTGTGGTCAGTTTAAAGTAATAGGGTAGGTCTTGTTTTCTACTTATTCTGTCTCTGGTAAATCATATGACCTGAAATTATCTATCTGTATTCTATTTCCACTTATGAAAAACAGAAATCCTGTGTTCTATTAAAACTTGGGGTACTTTATAAATTATAAATGCTAATTCACAAATATTAATGTCAATAAGATCAGGAAAGTTGCTCATTTAAAGAAAAATAATTTTATTAGTATCTACTGGCAAGATCTATCTGCACATAAGAAAAGCTATAACCATAGCATTTTTTATGCCCATATATCAGAATTCTCAGAAGAGAAGCCAACATTTGATTCAGCAGAAAGATTGATCCCTATTGCTGGGATCCTCCCATTTGGAATAATGTTGCAGACAGTTGGTACTACCACTCCCTATGCTGGATCAATACATGAATTCTGTTTTAATCACATATCAATCTTTCTGTAATGTGAAATTCCCAAATATGTAGGATAAGAAGTCTTTGAGGGTTATTTCAGTAGAATCAAGGGTTAGTCCTTATAGCTTAATTTTTGGACAGTTATCCTTGTGCCTAATGTTTCACACTAACAACCCAATGTGAATGGACAGCTGATGGTGTAGAAGAATTTTAAACCAAAGAAATACTTGCCAAAAATAGGTCCAAACTATATTTGCTGGAGGCTTTGAGCATCTCCTTGCGAGGACTGATTTAAACAAGAGTATGGGGAGGAAATATTGCATGGTAGGGGTTAAGTAAAGTTGCCATTTCCAGTGCTATAAAATGCAGAAAAATCAAAAGATCAATCAAAAATTTTTGTTACCTAATGTTCAAGTATGTGTGTTTGTGCACATGCGCATGTATTGAAAACATTTGAATCTGGGGGCACCTGGGTGGCTTAGCTGGTTAACCGTCTGACTTGGTTTTGGCTCAGGTCATGATCTCACAGTTTCATGAGTTTGAGCCCTAAATCAGGCTCTGTCCTGGCAGCACAGAGCCTGCTTGGGATTCTCTGTCTCCCTCTCTCTCTGCCTCTCCCCTGCTCACACTGTCTCTGTCTCTTTCAAAAATAAACTTAAAAAAAAAAAGAAAGAAAAGATTTCAGTATGAATCAGCAGACTTTTTGTGTAAATAAATATTGAAAACATTATATTCTGTATGTCACGTTTATATTGATTCTCCCTCCGCAATCTTGGAATAATTCCTCATAGTATTTAACACCCAATTAAAAAAAGTATACCTAAACTGTTAATAGTAATGTAGTAACTTCTTGACCTCTCTAGAATATGCTGACCCTTGTTTTAAAAGACTCAAATATGCACTACATGATTTTCATGTCTCTAGTGTCTTTCATGGTGTTTTTGGATTCCCTACTAAAACTGAGTGCTTCTAAAACAGATTTTTAGCAATCATGTGCCTAGATTACTCTGTCATCACAGCATCAACACCTCACAGCAAAAAAGTTTAGAAACTCAGGTTTCCTGGCTTTTGAATAACCCTTTGGCTACAGGAAAGAAAGGCAGGCAAGTGAAGCCCCCTAGGTCATATATTTCTGAGAAAGAAATACAAGTTTATCAGATAAACTAAACTCAGAGAAAGTTAAAAATATTTTGAAATAAATACATCTTGGAAAGTTTCTGTAAGAATAACATAGAGCTCTGTCATCAACAAGGTGTAAGTCATTCATAATTAGGATTCTGTGAGAGATGACTCATGTCTCTTGGATAAATGAACATAAAAGCAATTAGCAGGATGTGAGTTATTTGGTTTCTAAATGGTCTGACAGTTATGACAACCAAATTTAGATTTTTATCTGCCCAACACTGGTTCAATGTATTCAGAATTAACTCTTTTTTCTTAGTCTCAATGAAAAACTTTTTAAAACAAACAAACAAACAAACAAACAAAAATACATAGGACTTCACTTCCTGTTTTAGGAAAAAGAACATGACAAAATGATGTGATTTCAAGAAGAGCCACCAAATTGGATGTGTCAATTCCAGTTAGCATGCCCAGTCCAGTATAATATGAAATTTCAAGTCTCATGGTGAACAACCAAGCATCTGCTGGGAGTATGCTACACACATGAAAAACTGAGGGAGCTGGTAAACTTAATTGTTCTGAGTTCTACAAAGGACACTTCACATAGTAAAGGCTGTCTCATTTCTTTGCTCAAGGGAAATTTATAACCTAAGATAACACATCGATGCAGGGATACAGAACTGAGGACCATGAAGAGATTAAGAAATTAATCACGTTCTGATGATTTTTTCCTTGGGTTTATCTGAGTACTTACATAACTGCATAGGACGTAGATGGACTACCACTTAAAAGTAGTCTTGGGAATATGACTGAGAAGGGTTCAAACATGCCCCTGTAAATTTCTAGTTGGATAATCTCAGTTAAGGTTAAGCTAATTAAGTTAGATTAATTTAGTACTTCCTTTGCCTCATAGATTAGTGTGACGGTTAATTGCAACAATGCTTATTAGATTACAAATTTTTTTAAATCCATTTTTAAATCATTTATTTATTTATTTGTTTGTTTATTTATTTATTTAATTTTTTTTTTTTTTTTTAACTGAGATAGAGTCAGGGCGAGGGGCAGAGAGAGAGAAAGAGATCTTAAGCAGGCTTCATGCTCAGCATGGAGCCCGATGTGGGGTTCTATTCCACAACCCTGAGATCATGACTTGAGCTGAAATCAAGAGTCAGATGCTTAACTGATTGAGCCAGACAGATTACGAACTTTCTTGAAAATAATGTCTGTGTTCAACAGTCTTGTTCACTGTTGAATCTCTGGTACATGGCATAGTATTTAGTGCATTAGATGACCAATAAATGGTATGTGAATAATTATGTAAAATGTTTACCATAGTCCCTGGTACAAAGTAAATAAACATGATGATAGTGATAATGATCACATTTAAGAATCTCTTCAATGGCTTCCCATTATTAGAATACTTAGAATAACCTGCAATTTTTCAAATACTTAGAATAACCTGCAATTTTTCTTAGGCCTTACATGATTGACTCATTTCTGTCTTTCCCACCTCATCTTGAATTAGCCTTTTACTCTTTTTTCTACCTTCAACCATACTGCTCTTCTTCACTGTCTTTTTTTAAGTTTATTTGTTTATTTTGAGAGACAGAGAGAGTGCAAGTGGGGAAGGGGCAGAGAGAGGGAGAGAGAGAATCCACAGCAGGCTTGACACCATTAGTGTGGAGTCCAATGCGGGGCTCGAACTCACAAACCACAAGGTCATGACATGAGCCCAAACCAAGAGTTGGACACTTGTTAACCAACTGAGCCCCTCAGGAGCCCCTTCACTGTCTTAAATAAACCAAAAACTATTTCCTACTTTGGGAACTTTGCACATACTTTTTTCATTGTGTTCTTCCCATTTCCCATTCCGCATCCAGTTCTCCTTCCCAATTCCTGCCACTTCTGATCAAGAGCTATGCCAGACCCACAACCAGATGCTTTGCTGTGAAAGTACAAAAGCAATACCCATAACGGACCACAAGCCTCCCATAGATGTCTGTACTAGCCTACTGTATGGTTCACAGCAGCAGGTGGCCATGCTTCCTAAAAACTCAACTGGTTCACTCATGCCAGGGATGTTCAGTGACATTTTTCTGGTCTTTTCAATACCTTTAGTCCACAGCTTCTTCCACAATTGTATAAGGTGTCACTACTATAATACTTGTTTTTCTATATCCATAGTTGTTCTGCTTCCCCAATTACACATTAAATGCTAAAGTTATTGGTAATCAAAACTTTAAGATTCCAGGGTAATGGAACCTTAAAGATGAGTTTCTGGAATTGGTTTTCTGATCTTATTGGACTTAAAAGGCATCCATGTTACTGTGGCCTTGTACTGTGGTAAAAGGAGTGCCAGTAATCCACTGACAGTTATTTAAATGTTCACGTCTGACACCTATAATCAAGTGCCTATAGGAGACAAGGTTTTGTGGTGATCATATTTCTGCTATGGAACATTTTAGTGAAAATGAGGTACATAATAGGGCAGAATGCTTGCTTTTAAATGCACTGAAAAACTTGGAAAAAGAAAATGATGTGGTTGGAATTTCAAATTCCCAGCTAAGCAAATTGGATTAGTGTAGAAGGAAATACTATTAAATCAAGCTGAATTTGTTGCTAAGAATGCACCATGTAGAAATTCTGTGTTCATGATGACACTTTGAGCAGTGAAGAGAGAGTCTAACAATTTGGTTGATTGGTTCACTGAAATCTAGACACAAAGTTAATTACACTAAATAAAATTATAATGCTAGAGCTTTTTTGATGCACTGTAGAGAAAGATATCCAAAGTCTTAGGAAGAATGGAAAGCTAAAATTGATTTATTATATAAGATCTGCTCATATCCCCCTTCATCTTGGGAAGATCCAGAGGACACTCTCGCTATCAAGGTTGTCCAATGCTGCAAAATATACATTCATGAGAAGAGCTCTGGAATCCATGAAGAGCTCTGTGTTGGATATTCTATATAGGCCAGGAATGATAGAGGAATTCTTGACATAAAACTGACTCCTGGAATTCAGTGGAGATAACTGGAGTTCCTAGATGGCAACAGGTAAGTGGCAACATAATCATCAAAGACAATGTAGATATGATAATTATAATGAGCAGCAGAGCTAAGGTGGTAATTACGATGACTTAACCAACAGAGATCTTTGGTGTAGACTAGATAATGATATTGTTCCTAGGACTGAAATCAATTGACAGTTTACTAAATTCCTACTTAAATAGAGTGGAAAAGCTCTAAGTATTATGAACAGAAGTCTGACTTGAGCCACCACAAAAGGGAATAATAATCCTTCAACCAGTTCTCAGACTAGAGCTGGTTTTCAGACTCAGACTACCTTGAACAAAGGGAAGATCAGATCCCCTAAAGGAAGAACTGCTGCTATACAGCCAAAAATTTATAGGATATTCACCCTTCTAGCCTTCCCCAAAGGGAACTAATGATACTGGCATGAATATTCACTGGAAAAGGGTAAATAATCAGATTGTTCAGGGATTACTAGACACTGCCTCTGAAATGACATTAATTCTGGAAACCCAATGGTCTACCACTCAGAATAGGGACTTAGGAAAGTCATTCAAAGTAATTCAGAGTATTGGCTTGGCCCACAGTGTCCCCAAAGGCAATGAACCAAGCAATTTAACCCATTTACTGAGAAACCTGAAAGGCTGCCCTCAAATGTTCCCAGTAAGGTTTCCTTCCAGTTTCAGAATATATAGTTGGGATGGATATACTCAGCAACTTTTGTAATCTTCACATTGGCTATGCTACTAAGGCAAGAAAGGCCATGTGGAAGCCACTACAACTGATTCTGCATAAAAAGACAGTAAACAAAAAGCAATACTGCATTCTTGGATAGATTGAAAAGATTAGTGATATCACCAGGTACTTGAAAGATGTCGAGGTGGTGATTCCTACCATATTCCCATTCAACTTGTCTCCTTGTCTTGTGCAGAAGACAAATGAAGCAAGAGGAATGACAGTGGATTATAACAAATGTATTTAGCTGGTGACTCCAACTGTACCTGCTATCCCTGTTGTGATTTTTGTTGTTGAAGTCAACATACACACCCCCTGGCACCTATATATGCAGATATCAATCTGGCAAATGCTATATTCTCTGAAACTACATTCTGCTACCATCAAAAGCAGTTCACATTCAATGGGCATAGCCAACAATACATGGTGACTGTCCTATCTCAGAATTGTATCAACTCTACTATTCTTGTTCATAATTTCACCTTCAGACTTTGGTCAGCTTTTAATTCTAGGAGACATTATACTAGTTCATTACATTGATAATATCACACTGTTAAGACCTGGAAAGTATGAAATACTGAATATGCTTTGCATGAGCTATTTAAGACCCTTTGGTAAGATACATGTATACCAGAACATGGGAAATCCCATAAAAATCCAGAACTCTGCCATGTTGGAGAAATCTTTAGGGATCTGTTGGTCTGGAGCATATCCATATATCCTTCTCAAGGTGAAGGACAAGTTGCTGTATTTAGCATCCCCTATCAATAAGAAAGAGGTACAATATCTGGTGGGCCCATTTGGGTATGCTACTTTAACCCATTTACTGAGAAACTGACAGGTTTCCAGTTTTGAATGGGGTGCAGAACAAAAGTATTTGCCATGGGTCTAGGACACTGTATGAGCTGTTCTGTGACTTGGTGCATCTGACCAGCAGATCCAATGGTGCTTGAAATGTCTGTGGAAGATACAGTTTTAAGTAAGCCTGTACAGATATATCATTGTGCAGACCTTTAGGATTTTGGAAGGTGTGCCACCCTCTTTCAATAGCTATTCTTTTGAGAAACAACTCCTAACTTTATTTGAGCCCTTGTAGAATTTGAGTCATTTAGAGGACTAAGAGCCACTAAGTTACCATATTAACTAAACTATGTATTTTTGTGATTCAGCCAGCAAGCCCTAACCTGAGTGTGTACAGGAGCACACAGGATATAGAGGTGATATATACATTATCAGACTCAAGCAGGTCCTGAGTGAGTATGTTGCATGAGTAAGAGGTAGATGCCCATGGCCCCTGCACTGGCTACATTGTCTCTCCTCTCAATTTACACCTATGATCTCATGGGGAGTTCCCTATGACCAGTTGACAAAGAAAGAAAAGTGAAGCCCAGTTTACAGAAAGTTTTGTACAATATTCTAGAAATTCCCTGAAAGTAGATAGCTGAAGCACTACTGCCTTGTACTGGGATGACTATAAAGGACAGTGGAAAAGAGAAATCCTCTTAGTGAGCTAAGCATTGAACAGAGCTTCTTGATGCTCATTTTGCCTAAAAGGAGAGATGGCCAGAGATGTCGATCTACATTTTGCTTCATGAATAGTGGCTAAGAGTTTAGCTGAATGGTCATGGATTTGGAAGGAAAACAAGGCAAGGACTTTGAAAACTGGAGATTAGGACGACTAGAGAAAGTGTATGTAGATAGACTTCTCTGAATGGGCACAATATGTGAAGATATTTGTGTCAGATGAGAATGTTCACCATGAACAGCCTCAGCAGAAGACAGTGCACAATGATAAGGTTTTGGGGGTGAGGTGGGGGGGGCTTGTGGGATCCAGAGCTGACAACCAAGAAAGAATTCTTGAAGATGTCTTTGGTGCAAAAAGGTGATTTTTATTAAAGCATAGGGACAGGACCTGTGGGCAGAAAGAGCTGCCCCAAGACCACGAAGAAAGACTAGTTATATACTATGGGGTTGGGGGAGGTAAAGTCCAGGGGAAGTTTCCAGTGAGATTTTCATATGCTGAAGAAGACTCACAGGATACTGGAGGTCTAGCTATTACCAAGCTAAGGTTCTTTTTCCTTCTAACAAAGCATTAGCATTAAGACAGTAGAGAGTTCATGGAGAAATGTTTTGTTCTCCCTGTCTCAAGGATTTGTCAATGGGCTGCAGGTTATAAGGAAATTTAATTTTATCTCCCATTTCCTTCTGCCTTTATTTCCCACATCAGACATGATAACTTATTCTGTAAATATCAGTCAGTTTCTTTTTAGCCATCTCTATCTTTGCCCAGTGGGCTCATGAACAAAGTGACTATAGCAGCAGGATGGATGCTATGCATGGACTAAGCAACATGAACTTCCACTCACCAAGGCTAATCTGGCTGTTGTCACGGCTAAATGTCCAACCAGCCAAGAGCAGAAACTTACATTGAGCCTTGACATGGCATCATTCCTCAGGGAAATCATCCAGTCACACAGTAACAGGTAGATTATACCGGATTACTTCCATTACAGAAGGGAAAATGCACTTCTCTGAATATGGATTTACCTTCCCTGCCTCCAGTACTTCAGCTAAAGACCACCATTCACGTACTTACAGAATATATTAATTATAACCATGGTATTTCACATACATTGCTTCTTACCAAAAAACCCATTTTATACTAAATGAAGTGCAGCAATGGGCTCATGCCCTACCATGTTCCCCACCACCCTGAAGCAGCTGACTTGATAGAATGGTGGAGAGCTCTTTTGATGGCTCAGTTATCATGCCAACTGGTGGCACACTGTAAGGCTACGGAAATGTCTTTGAAGGTGTGGTATGTACTCTAAATCACTGACAAATATTGCTATTTCTCCCATAGCCAGGATTCTTGGTTCTGGGAACTAAGGGGTAGAAATGGGAATAGCTCCTCTCACTCTTACCTCTAATGATTCACTAGCAGAATTTCTGCTCCATCTCCACAACTTTAGGCTTTGTTTTGTCTAGAGATCTTTGTTCCCAAGGGAGAAATGCTTTCACCAGGGAATGGAGAAATTTTTGCATTACATTAAAAGTTGAACATGCTACTTTAAAACCTTGGACTTCTCACATCAGTGAACACAAATGCAAAAAAAAAAAAAAATGGAGTTTTGCTACACTGGCTGGAGTGACTGATCATGATTATCAAGGGAAATTGAGTTGTGGCTACACAAGGTAGGTAAGGTCAATGTCTGGAATTCAGGAGACCCTTAGTACCTCCATTCTATGATAAAATTAATGAAAAAATATAACAAGCTAATACAGACAAGATTGCTTATAACCCAGACCCACCTCCCCTCTCATCTCCCTATCAAATAAGATATGTTAATATGAGTTAAGTTTATATATCATTTTATCAATTTAAAGTACAAGATATCCATAGGCGACTGAGAAGGGAATGGACATCATCTAAATATGGACAAAGTGATTTTGTATTCTCTTTTGGAGAGAGGTTTGGCATGTTTTTGGTTATATAAGTGATGGTTATGTCATGTTAGATGGAAGTATGATTTTGCTATTATCTTACTAGGAATTAAATATTGGGGGAGGGTACACATACCAAACTGACAAGCAGTAGATTATGGTGGTTTCACACCATCAATTTAGCTAAATTAAAAGTATTTTATCTATATTTTTCAGATTAAGATTGGCTACTGAATAGACATTTTACGTGAAATTTGGGTGGCAGCAGTGAAGCAGGAATAATACTCTCTAGGTCATTGCTTAAATGTAAAATAGAACAGACACAGAGATGCCAAGAGGTTCCAGTTTGTCCTTATCTTGCCCCACTCTGATTCTCTTTCTTGTTCCCAAATGCCTATTTTATTCCTAGGCACAGACTTAAGAATAAACTCCTCCAGGGCAAGATCTAGGTGTTCACTGTTAAATCGCAGAGCCTGGCACTTAATAAATGCTTGTTGATTTTCTTTAAATTTGCCCATTGATTACCTTTGTGCTTTTCCCTTCTATTGTCTCTTAAAGTGTTAAAAATGCAATTAGTTTTGTACTGGAAAGAATCAGAGATTTTAATTCTCTAATTTATAGATAAGCAGAGGTTCAGTACTTACTCATATTTAAACAACTAGTTTATGAAAGAAAAAATACTAGAATTCAGATCTCTTGGCTCCTAGCCCCCTGCTTTGTCTTCTCTACTATATGGCTTAATTGCAATGAAAATAATAACTTGCCTTTGAAAGTAATTTATACATTGAAACATGTCACATATGTTATCTTATGTAATCCTTTCAATCACTCTCTGAAGTAATCAGGGCAATTATTTCATTTTTAAATAAAGTAGTAGAGGAAAAAAAAGTCAGGTTACTTACCCAAGATACATATTTTTATATACAAATAAAACAATTTTTCCATTTATGCTTTTTAAAAGATATTATAAAAAATAATTTTGACATGTTCTGCATATGACAATTTATAAAATGTGTGAATTACTGCATTTGTGAAGAAAAGATTAAGAATCACTCATTTCAATATTTTCATGATAAATGTGTTATTACAGAATCTACCTAACTCTAGTGGCCAGTATAGATGGTGAAAGCAGTGACTCGAGGATTATAATTGTGAAAGACTTTTGAAATGGGCAAGAAAAAGATTACTGAATGTCCTTTCAGTAGAATACTGTTATCTAGCATACCACCCTCTGGGGATTGTCTGATTCCATGGGGGTGTGAACATTTGATTGTCTTTGGTCAGGTGGGCGTTAGCTGTGGAAGGCTGATGATGCTGCTGATGTTTCATGGCCATGTTGAAGCAAATGAGTCCTGTTCACTGCTACAAAGCAAATGGATTTTGTCCAGTAGAGAACATAAGTCTTGTATTAGCACACCGGTTATATGAGGGCAGGGCATCTTGATCAATGGAGCCATCAAATTATCAAATGGGGAAGAGAAAACCAAGCTGTTTTCCTAAAATATGTGGAATGAAAGTTACACAGCCAAAAGAAACCCAAGGAAAACTGAGAAATAGCGAACACAGCTGCCTACAAATTCACAACATAGCTATGGTGCAACAATAATATAATGATATTGAAACACAATTGATAGATCGGGAGATAATATTTTCAACATATACCTTATACACACACAAATATATACATATCCATAATTTATAAAGAGGCCCTTCAAATCCATGAGAAAGGAAAACCACCCACAACCACCAAAAAATAGAAAACGTAGCAAAGGATATAAAGAAGAAAAAATACAGAAATAAAAATCATGTGATGGAACACTTAATGTCACTACTAATTAGGGATGCAAATTAAATGACAATTTTTTGCCATTGGATTACAAACATTAAAAAGGCTGACATCCCCGTGTTCACTGCAGCATTATTCACAATAGCCAAGGTATGAAAGCAACGTAAGTGTCCATCAACAAATGAATGAATGCATAAAGAAAATATGTGTATATATACACATACACACACACAATGGTGAAACACACACACACACACACACACACACACACAATGGAATATTATTCTGCCTTAACATGGGAGGAAATCCTGTTGCTTACAACAACACAAATAAACCTAGAAGGAATTTTGCTAAATGAAATAAGACAAGACAAATACCGCATGGTATCACTTATATGTGGAATTAAAAAAAAAAAGTTGAGCTCAAAAACAGAGCATAAAAAAGTGGTTGCCAGGGACTGGAGGATGGGGAAAATAGGGAGAGGCTGGTAAAAAGGTACAAACTTTCAGTTTTAAGATTAATAAGGTCTGAAGATCTCATTGTAACATGGTGCCTATAGTCAACTGTATTGTGTAATTGAAATTTGCTAAGAGAGTGAACTTAAATGTTCTCTCTCTCTCACACACACACACACAAAAAGAGGTAAATGTGTGATATGATGGATGTGTTAATTAACTACAGAGTAATCCCTTCACATATATATGTATATCAAGTCATCTCATCGTACAATTTAAATATCTTACAATTTTATTTGTCCATTGTACCTCAATGAAGCTGAGGGAGAAAAAAGGATGGCAGTTACATGCAAGAGGTAGGAAAAATGGTACAGATTTGGGGGAGGGCAATTTTAGTACTCAAAAAGCTATGTACTCAAAAAGGTACTTTATAACCATCTTTCTTGGTACTTCACATTAAGGATATATAGGCAATCTAAAATTACATGATAAAGAGGTTATAAAGCAAGTTCTAGCTCCAGGTGGTAAAATCTTAAAAATACTTGGTTTTCTTTTTTTAACGAAGGGGAAAATAATGACCTCTTTAGTCCTAAGAGATAGTGAAGACATCTTGAGATATGTTCCAAGCTTAAAGATTCACTCGAAATATATTTACTTCTTTTCCAAAAAAGCAAACAAATATAATTTTTCTTCAATTGGATATTCCATAATTCTGGTGATAGGAAGACAGTTAATTTGGAATATGGCTGTTAGAATTATATGTAAGAGTGCCAGAGAGAGAAACAGGAGGGAGTGTAACTGCCTTTACCTTGACTCCCTGCTTCCTCCTCCCTCATCTTTGGGTATGGAATTCATGCAGATTTAATCAGCCCTATTTGTGGTTTTTATTCATTCTGTCAACAGATGGTGCCTCAGTATATGATGGGTCTGTGTATAGCTCTTCTGGCAATCAACGAGCTGTGGTCTTACTAGAACTCACAGTTAAGAGCATGACAGAGCTACTAAGTAGAAGGTGGGCTTTTACTTCCCGTCAGCCCATCTATATTTATGCCTCTCCTTTCAGTGTAGTGTTGTATTTTTCTCAGTCCTCTAAGGCCTTTTATTTTGACCCAATACATCATTAAATATTACTTTGTGATAAAAAAAATAGTTTAACAATTTTTTTTTTCAAATTGTAATGTGTCTTCTCTAATTTTTGCACCCTGCTAATTTATGGTTTAATAGGCAATGCCAAAGTGAAATTTATGCCATATTAGATGTGTCATGGGAATTCTGGTAATCTCTACCTCTGTAGTTATTAAGGCTAAATATGGGGAAATGAGACTTGCATTAAATAATGACATACCAGAGTTTATTAGAACTTTCAAAACTTTCTTTAAGGAATCATTATATCAGTAATTTTTGTTGATGTCAAAGAATGTAGGGTACACTCATTAGGAGAAATGTAACTAAAATATATTAAACAAAATTAAACAAACCAACCTTTATTTTGTAAAGTAAATTGCAAAGGGAATATTACAAACCAAATAAATTGTGGGATTTTGATATAAGACATTTGTTAACATACATAAGAAAAAATATTACATAAAGGGACACTATAGTCTTTGAACTATAGTAGTCTAATATTCTGATTATTTTGTCAAAGCTATGTATCATAAATAGTAACCACAAATCTGAGATGTTTTAGGTCAATTTTTATTTCTGACATTATGCCTATCGTGTCCTAAGCATATACACTTGTAATAAGTAAGCCATATGTCCCAATCTTATGATTTTTCATCCAAAAGCCTCTTGACAAGCCCTTTTCCTTTACTGCTTTACATCTTCTCTTGTTCTCTTTTGTAATCAAGGATCCTATATCCCTACTAAAGCACAGCTCTTGCATTTCTACTTACCATAACTAATTTTTCTGACTACACAGTTCTCTTTTCCCTTTGTCTTTCATGGTCATAAAAAATTCCTTTAAAAAAAAGTTTACAACAATAGCTTAGATTGTGTTAGAACTTCCCTGTCTTAACATAGATTAATATACATTGAGAGGTAGTAGAAGAATCATTAAACCTTCAGAGTATTTTGATGATCCATAGCTATTGCCTGTTTTTCTTCTTACATTCCAGCAGTTGGACCCTCAGTTCTCAGTCTAATCCCCCTATGATTAGGGGGAACAGCCACCCTGTTCTAGTGGCTACATTTTGATACCATTTGTAATAATCCAAGTTTCAATGAATTCTGAGTTGGCAAAAGATAGGAAATATCAGTTTGGTAGCTCTTCTTGTCAAAACTTTTATAACATTGGGTCCATACAGAGAAAAAAATGTATATGCAAGAAAACAGTAACTTCTCCTTAATTTACCTCTGCGAGGAGAGTGGTTCCTGTGAGCAAGCATTATCTTTGAAGGTTGCAAAGTATTCTAAGATAACCTGTACAGTACTGGTTTACGTCGTGTAAGAATTTCTCTTCTTTAATATAGATTAAACTACATCAGTGACTAGTGAAGGAATGATCAAACCTTCACTGTACTTTAAATATTTACTATGTGATGATTATATTGCCAAGATCTCATTTAACTTTGAAGGAAAAAAAAATTAAAAAAAAACTTCTTTCAGGATACATTATGTTTAATTGTTCTCAAATAAAGGGGCAAGAGAAAGCTTGATGAAGTAGCCTATGAATTAATTTAAAAGTAAGAGTGAATGTGTATTTTGGTAGTGTTACATAATGTACAGAAATCACTCATGTAGGAAATAATTATAACAAATAATTTAACTGGGCTTAAAAGATTGAACAGTTTTTTAAGCATTACTCACATAAGTAACCTATTGTTGATAGAGGCAAAACAAAATGACATTGAGCACATATGCTCCATTATGAATTACTGTTGTTTTGACATATTATTTCTAAGATGTGTATCTGTGTGTGTATGCATAGTGTGTATGGTGTTCTTCTGACAGAGGAAAGAATTTTCAGAACCTAAGTGTCATTATATAGTAGCTTTCCTCGTGAGCCCATCAATGAAGACCCACTTAGACTACTAAGGTCATATGAGGTCATATGAGGTATCATGGGGAAAGGCACAGAAGGATTAAATATCCAAATGACCTATTATCAAATTGTCACTTGTAACTTGGATAAACAGTGAATACGGCCATGGTTCTATAATAAGTATAAATAAAATCATTACCCTAGATGGAAGATTCCAACCTCAGTTAAATTTCACCAAACTGGATTACTGGAGAAATAAGGAATGAGCTGAGATTGCTGCCAGTATAGTTCAAAAACTAGTTTCAGGATTTCTTAGACACTCAGACTTTATCTGTTGAGTATTTAAAAAGGAAAAAAAAAAGGCTAGATGCTTGTTTATTTAACTTCTATCTGATCCTTATATTTTCAAAAATGTTTCTTTTCCTGCCTTGAAGATATATATGAGAATGTTTGAGATTTTATTGCATCAAGTTTTTCTGGCACATTTTTAGATGTGCTATTGCTTCCATGGATATATGAATATTTTTTAAGTAAAATACATATGCTACAAGAGATCTTATATGTGTATATATGTTTCAAAGTCATATTATAAACCATTGAGTTTGTAATAAAAACAGCAGAAACCTAACACATCCATTCCCAGTCTATTTCTCTGTGCCCTAAGGCAACTATCAGCAACATTTTTAGCTATATATTCTGGTATTTAATTCTATATTTCCAAGTAACATGCTTTATTACTATTTCTTGATTTTCAAACTTTACACACTATCTATGAACCTCCTGTTACTAAAGACAAGAATTTAGCTCTGTAAACCCCTATTCTGTCACTCCTGCCACCCTCCTTCCAATACACACTTATGTCTGCTTCACTTTTTTTCTGTTCTTTAATAGAGATATTTCATGATTTGGAGTTCAATTAATATTCAAAATATTCAAAATATTCAATTGGAATAATATTCAAAAATATTCAAAACTCAAATTATTGCTATGTAAATATTATTTAGAGATAATATAGTGATAACTGCATTTTGTGTGTTATAGTACTTTTCTATTTTTCCTGAAGTTTATATTTGCTTTTGTTTTTATTTGTTTACTTTCCCATATACCAATAATTAATTTATCTCCTAAATCTCTAACACAGTTAAAATTCTCCAATTAATATACTGTAAAAATCAAATATCATTTTGTTCTTTAAGTTATGCCTTTTGAAGCCTTGTTTTATCCATTTAAAATCTGGGCTTTTCATCTGTAGGCCTTCAATGGCAGTATCACCCCCAAGGACCTTAATTAATATCCTTATATATTCCTTCACATTTTTAATGGTTTTCTTCCTCATTTTGGTAGAAAATACCATCAAATACCTTTCTGAAAATTATTCATAAGAGATAAATGTCTTGAGTCTATGTCTAAAAAATGCTTTTATTCTACTCTCATCCTTGAGAGTAGTTGGTGTGACTGTTATAGATTGAAAGTATTTTTTTTTCAAAATGTTGAAGAGATTCTGCCATTACCTTCCAATTTTCAGTGTTGTTATTAACAAGTTTTCTGTTCATATGTTCTGAGTTTTTTTCTTTTCTGTCTCTATAAGTTTTAAAAATTTTCTTTTCATCTATGATTTTCTGACATTACATAGGGATTCCCTCAGTATAAATTTTTCTAAATCATTGTGTGGAATCATTGTGAACTCATTTCAATCTAGGAATTGACATTGTTTCGTCCTGGGAAATTTTGTACAGTTTTAATTTATTCTCTCTCATCAAAACTCCAAGTTTTGAAAATTATATATCCTAGACTTTCTATACAGTTGTCTCTTTTTTCCTCCAATTTTATTTTTATGAACTTTGAATTTCTGCTATTATATATATATTTTTTATTTTCAATATTTCTCTTATGATACTGGTTCTTGCTTTTATTTATTTAAAAAAATTAATGTTTATTTATTTTTGAGAGAGATAGGGAGACAGAGCGTGAGGAGGAAAAGGGTAGAGAAAGGGAGATACAGAATCCAACGCAGGTTCCAGGTTCTGAGTTGTCAGTACAGAGCCTGACACAGGGCTCGAACTCACAAACTGTGAGATCATGACCTGAGCTGAAGTCAGATGCTTAACCGACTGCGTCACCCAGGTGCCCCTCTGGTTCTCACTTTTAAAAAATTATAGGTATACGGGTGCCTGGGTGGCTCAGTTCGCTGGGCCTCGGACAGTTCTGACAGTTCAGAGCCTCTGTGCTGACAGTTCAGAGCCTGGAGCCTGCTTCAGATTCTGTGTCTCCCTCTCTCTCTGTGCCTCACCTGCTCACACTCTTTCTCTCTCTCTCAAAAATAAATATTTTCAAAAATAGATAAGAAATTATAGGTATTGTTCTCATTTCCTGGATGTAATAGTAATAATCATTTCTGTGTTTTTTTGTTTTGATTCTATTTTGTCTGTTTCTGTTTTCGACTTTTTAAATACTTTTCTCACATGTCTAATGATCCTTTGATATTTTTGTTAAGTTGATTCATATGAAATTGCTATTTTTGTAAGTTAGAAATGTTTGAGTGTTGGTAATTTCATATGGTTCATTTAAGAGTAAGCTCTTTAAAAACTGAAGTCCTAGATGCAGAGTGGAGAGGGTATTGAGATTTTGATCATTTAGCATGCAGACTCTTATTCAACACTTTTGTCACTTTACTTCCACCCTCAATTTATGTCTGATTCCTTGAATAGATCCTGTCTTGTGCAGCTTTTCCAGAAAGCAAATCTCCAATCTATTGCTGGACTAAAAATGGGTTAGTGGCCTGAGAATATAAACAAAGGAAGAGGATCCAGAGATATTATTTAAATTTCAACAAAACCTATTCTCCATTATGCCCTGTGGTTTTTGAAGGACCTGGAATGGGAAATTCCTAAACCTTTCTAACATTCTGCGAGGGGTATCAGCTTTTTGTTCATCTTGCTTGTCTCCTTCCTGTATTTTGGTGAGTACCATTCATCCATTCACTTTCCAAAATTTGACTTCTGGTCTTTTCTTTAATTTCTTCTTCTGTATTATTTGAGGGCTTATACCTGTTTTATATAGTTCATTTTAGGGAAAGAGCTGAAATAAATACATGTGCTCAATCCCCAAGGTTTAACCCAAAGTTTTGGATTAAAAATTGAGAACATTTGGTTTCACCACTTATTTTGTAGGAACACAAAATCCCAGAAAAATGGTTTGGCCAGTTATGTGAAGTTCAGTTACAGAATCAGGACTAGACTCCAAATCCCTGATTCTTGGTGTAATTTCTGCTGTACCATTATCTCTCATTATTGACCATTGTTCTCTTCTCTTCATTACACAAATGACCAGATTTTTACTCAAGGAGCTTAACTATACTTATTTAAATAATTTAATAGCCACAAGACTATAACAAATTCATTCCCTAGCTCACTGTTTGTATAAAGTGTTTTTCCATTATTGTCCCAATATCTATGTGTGCTCCACTAGTGGATAGTGAAGTTTTAAATTTTCACAAGTAGTGAAGCTAAAAGTAGACACTCATTATTTTTATATATGGAATTAATATTTGTAACCTAGAAAAGTTATTTGCTCTGGGTTGGAGATGACAGGTGTTTGTTTGTTTGTTCGTTTTAACAATTTTAAGAACAGAACAAATGAACCTCATGAATGATATGATCTTCTCATCCCCAACACATTCCACCATTTTTTCTTTTATTATAATATTGACTTAATAGTTTATTGAAATAATTCAAATTCCATAATTTGAAATCAGTCAATACATAAAAGTACAAATAAAAAGAGCAACAAATTATTATACACATCCAAACAAAAACAAAAACACTGTTACCATGTTGTAAATCAAATTCTAGGTATATTTTATGCATATATAGAGAAAGAAGATATGTTGAAAGGAAAGGGGATTTGCCAAAAAATGTTTTTTTTTTTATTTAAAAAAAATTTTTTTTAACGTTTATTCATTTTTTGAGACAGAGAGAGACAGAGCATGAACGGGGGAGGGTCAGAGAGAGGGAGACACAGAATCTGAAACAGGCTCCAGGCTCTGAGCTGTCAGCGCGGAGCCCGACGCGGGGCTGGAACTCACGGACCACGAGATCATGACCTGAGCCGAAGTCGGCCGCTTAACCGACTGAGCCACCCAGGCGCCCCTCCAAAAAATGTTTTAAAACAATGGAATATTTAAGTAAAATGTATTTAACTGTAATTGAAAGGAATTAAAAAAAACAAAAATCAGATTAAAGCTGTAGTAGTTACTGAGCTTCAGACAAACATAACTTCATAAAGAAAGCATGAAGAAGAATCTCCGTTAAACTCATGCTTAAATTTCACTCAGTATGAACTGAATCCTTGTTTTAAAAGATTTCCATCCATCTCAGAGACTAGCCTTCTGAATAACAGGTAAAAGTTGTGGACTCTGAAATCAAATGCCACATTAAAATTCTACCTCTGTCACTCAAAAGGGGTATATATTTGGGTACATTTCTTAAGCTCTCCATTCTTCAGTTTCCTCAAGTGTATTATAGAACAAGGATAACAGTAGATACCTTGAAAGTGCTTTGTGATGATTGAGTCCTCAGAGCAACTTTAGAAAAACAGGTGAGCAAATGTTAGATATTATAATTCACTTTTGGCCTTCAAAATCCTCCAATTTGACTCTTGCTGGTCATATTTTTTCATTTATTATATTTGTATCATTTTCATATTCTAATTTTTAAACTTAATTTTACCAGTTTTTTAGCTTGGAGATCTATGTGTAAATTAATTCAATATACATAACAAATTATGTTACTATAGCTTCTTTATTTCTAATTTCGTTGATTTATTTTATATAAGGCTAGTTGCTGTAAACCCCTTTATGGCTCATAATCCCTCTCCAACTTAAAAGATCAAATCCAATCTCAGGAATCTAACTCTTGGCAACCTCTTTAGCCCCATCTGTCAACCTGTCCTTTCCTACACAGTACTATAATGTCCTCCATTTTTCCAACAACATGTCCAACATATTCTCCTTTCATGGATATGCTAGACTCTAAACCTTTATGCCTTTGCACATGATGTTGTTTTATTTGGAACACCATTCTTCTCCAGGCTGCTTAGCAAATATCTACTTAAACTTGCAATATAAACTTTCCTGATTTTAACAGGTGACATCGCAGTTCTTTTCTAATCACTCAGCCCCTAAACCGAAGAGTTATCCTCTACTTCTCTCAACACCTCATACCCAATATCTAATCCTTCAGTGAGTTCTGTCACCTCACCTCCAAACTATATATTAAGTCTAACCACTTTTAATATCTTCACTGCTAGGATCCTGGTCCAAACCATCATCATGTCTTTCTGGATGACCCCATGAAATTCCTAAATTGTTTCCCTTCCTCTACCTTGGCCCTTTATTGTCCCCTCTTTATACTAACAGAACAATTCTCACATCCCTTCTGTTGCAAATCTGTGTCGGTTTTATGAGAATCCTGGGAATCTTAATGTTATTTCTGTTGAATAATGCTATAAAATATGTTTTTAAGTTATAATAGCAAGCATGAAATGAAAGTTAAAGATAATCTTAGAGATTGAATATCTTCATTATATAACAAAAAGTCTGTTTTCTAATCAGGAAATATTATTGTCCTTTTTTTTTTACACTAGCAGGCAACTTCACTACCTTTATTTCCAAAATTTAAGGTACATTCTAAGAATAAATATTCATTTTCTTATGAAATTTTGAAGATTTCATAGCTTATGAGTCAATGTCTGTGAGTTGGGAAATTTACTTTAGATTCTTAGATGTGTGAGTCATTTTACATAATTATATTTCTCAAGAATCCTTTGGCATTTAAAATTCATCTTGTCTTTACTCTCTGTGAAATCGGTGACATCTTCTTCTATCAGACCTAAGATTTCCTCTATAGCAGTTTCACTTCTGATATTTTCAACTGATAAGAAATGAAGAAAAATAAATAGAGAAGAAAGGAAGGGAGGAAAAAAGGTTAGAAAGAAGGAAGGAAGGGAGGGAAGGAAGGAGGGACGGAGGGATGGGTGGTTGGATGGAGAGAAGGAAGGAAAGAAATGTAATGCATGCAAAAACTCCCCATCACTAAAACCAAAGTGAAAGATTAATACTTTACTAGTAATAATACTACCTTTCCTAGCATTAGTACCAATAATAATAACAGC
Source organism: Panthera uncia (assembly GCF_023721935.1). Taxonomy (NCBI): domain Eukaryota; kingdom Metazoa; phylum Chordata; class Mammalia; order Carnivora; family Felidae; genus Panthera; species Panthera uncia. The sequence goes on from NW_026057584.1 coordinate 23,993,594, forward strand.
AACAACAGCCATTTACTGAATACTCTTTATGTGCTAGGCTCAGAAGAAAACATTTTACAAGTATCTTCTCATTTAATATCCATGGTACAATTTAATACCGGTGCTACAAGATGTTAAGTAAATTGCTCTAGGTCACCCAGCTAGTAGGTAACATTGCCAAAACTCAGGTCTCCTAATATGATGCTCTGACACTATCTAATACTCTTTTACAGTATCCCTCATCATTAAATAATGAATAAAAATGCAAAAATATCCTTCAAGGTTGAGTTAAGAAACTGGAAATATTTGTGGTTATGGTTTTTGTTTCCTTCATTGAAAAATAGATTGTGTTTCACAGTTTTAAATCACAACAACTCCATTAGCATTCAGCTTTTGCTGTGAAAGAGCTTGGATCTTTGCCATAAAATGCCCTTTAAAGTGAAATTTGGCCAAACTGTAGCCTAGGAACAATCGTGGGGCAGAATTGATCTACTAAAATGAAATTGCTAGACTTGAGTGGTCTAGCAACCATAATGCATTATGCTGACTACATAGATTCCAAAGTTTTTTTAAATGTCAATAAAGCACTAATTTTTCATGTTCAGAGACATTCACAAATAATTTACCTAATTTATTTCACTTATTTTGGAAACATGCAATTATACCAGTTTAAACCACAGTTAGAAGAAGATGTACTTCCCCCAATTCCTTACCCAACCCAAAGGTACAGGAATTTAGGGTAGGGAATATGTAGCCTGAACTGTAGCTTACAGAATTTTTGCCTTATTTGCCATTTTTGAACTGTTGGTTGTAAGTGACAGAAATTCAAAACAGCTTAAACATAAAATGAATTTATTGATTCCTGTAAATATAAATTTTGGAGGTATTTGCCTCTAGGTATGCCTGGATCCAGATGACCAACACTATTGTCAGGAACCTGCCTCATTTTGGCTCCCAAATTTGTCTATTCTGTGTTTCCTTAATTCCCAGGCAGGGGATATTTAAATAGCGGCAAAGATGGTAAATATTCTGTATTTAGTTTGGAAACATCATAAGAATAAAAGTGCCTCTGTCCTTGTTGCTCCAGTTAAAGCTTCTGGAATGGCTACCATTGGCTCCTTTTGTGTCATGTAGCCATCCCTGAGTAATTACCAAGGCCAAGGGCATGGAGTGCTCTGAATGACCACCTGAGTCTGGCAAGTTTATTTCATAGGTCAACTGTGCTCCACTATTGCCCCTGGGCTACAACTTGGCCAAAAATTTCATTTTAAAGGGCATCCATCCACTCCTAAGGCTGAAAACTTGAGTCAGTTCCACTCAAACCTCATGGTGGGAAGTAGAAGTGTTATTCCTGTTCCTATATATAGAGGTTAGTGAAACAAAACAAAAGGAATCTAGATATCTAGGCCTTTTTTTTCAAGTGACAGAGAAATACAGTAATCTCTCACCAACATCTCACTTTATTGGCATGAAATTCTACTTTTGCTAGTTTATGTCAGTTTAACTTTACCATTTTGGGGCATACTTAGGTCCTAACATAAGCCTGGATTTCCAATCATTTCTTTTTTTCTTTTTTTAAAATTTTTATTTATTTTTGAGAGAAACAGAGTGTAAGTGGGGGAAGGGCAGAGAGAGAAAGAGAGAGGGAGACACAGAATCCGAAGCAGGCTCTAGGCTCTGAGCTATCAGCACAGAGCCCAACACAGGGCTCATGTCCTGAGCTGAAGTCAGGTGCCCAACTGACTGAGCCACCCAGGTGCCCCTCCAACCATTTCTCTTGGCAAGAATTAGACAGAAAACTGAATATCTGCATAGAAGATGAAGACAAAGTGATCTATAGAGGAGGAATAGAACTGTTTAAGATAAACTTAGGAAGCATAAGACATGTTAAATCCTGCATTAGAGATATTCCAATTTCAGCTTTAAGTGGTGTGTCAAGAGGACTGATGATGTTTGCTTTGGAGTGACTTTATCTTGAATAGAACCACCATTTTATACTTCCTTATGTATTAAGAGAGAGTTAAAAAAGTAGCAACTCAGCTAAGCTTCTTCCATTATAAGCATCAAAGTTACTCTCTGTCTCTGGGACTGTGGTGAAATACAGGAGATGAGGATAAATAACTATAAATCAGAAAATCAGAAAAATAGTAAACATTTAGATGAAGGAATGGGCATAGAGAGTAAATTTTAGCATTCATTTTACAATCAGCCAAGACAGGTTAATCAATGAGTGTCTGGTTGAAATTGCAAGGAAGAAAAAGTAAATTCTTAAATGTTTATCGTGAAGAATGAAATGCATATGAAAATTAATTGTACAGTGCTTATTACTATTTATCACCAGGAATAATAATAGTATCTCACTTGTCGAGCTGCTGTGGAGATTAAATGAGATGATAATGTGCAGTGCTGGGCTTAAAGGAAGTCCTCAATAATAGATAGTATATGGAAGTTAAATACCCTTTCATACTGTTTTATCTTAATTACAATTAAAAAAAAATCCTAACAGTTTTCATAATTTCATTTATAATCTCCTGGCCTGGCTTTAATTTTTCCTGAAGGTTTTAAGTTTCTCAGTCATGAATTTTCTAATGCAAGTACTTTTCATGAACCAAATCACTAAAGCCAATGTGGATAGTACATCGAATATATTCCCTGGGCTCTAAGGGAAAATTGTAGATAACTCTGGGCTAAAAGGGCCTCAAAAGAAACTTGCTCTTCCACATAGCCAGAGAGACCTCAGGGAAAGAGGAAAGAGAGGAAGAGTTTCAGGCTCTGCCTAGAAGACTTAGTCTGCCAATCCCTGGGAAGCTTGAACTCACAGAGCTCCAGGGCATGCCTAGGGAAGCCTCTACATTTAAGGAAAACACCCTGTTAGCAGCCTTCTATTCTCTCAGCCCCTTTTGGCTCCACTCCAATCCATTCTTAGCTCTGTAGCCTAATCTCTTTAAGATGCTTTTTCTGTTAGTCTTAATTCATGTACTGCTTAAGCATTGGCATTTAAGGTGAGTCTAGGTTTTTTTCTCTTCCATTTATCACCCTCCATATCACATCGGACCTGTTAATTCTTCCTCATGAATATTCTAAGGATCTCCCATCCTGGTTTCCATGACCCAGGTAGAGACTTTGATTGTCAACCCCAGAGACTGTTATGCACACATTTATTGTTTCTCTGTTTCTTTTCTCTTCCTTTTCAAAGTTTTCCTCCATAGAGCAACAGGAAGTAATCTTCATCAAAGGTAAATTTGGCATTCTACTTTCCAGTTCAACATTCTCCGACAACCCTCTGTCATACAGGACAAAAACTACAATCCTTCATAAGACTCTCCTGGATCTTGATGATGTCTCCTACCAATTATCCAGCCTCAATTCTTTGGCCCCAGGCCCTCCTAGTAGTTTGAATCTTTAACTTCCAGCCATCTAAATGATGTGTGGTTCCCTGAACTTGCCATGCTCTTTATCCTCCGAATTTGTACATGCTTTCCCCTCTTAGGACACTCTCCTCCTTCTATGTTACCATAAAACTCTTGCTTTTCTCAAGTTTCAGTTTAAATGTTAGTTTTTACTATAAACGTTCCTTCATACTGAAGGTCTTTAATTCACTTACTCACTCATTTATGGTTTTGTTCAATATTTACTGGGTCCCTAATATGCACTGGTCCTTAAATGCTCCTTCTGTTATGTTCCCACTGAACTTTTCTATTCACTTATAGAAGTGTTCTTCTTTAAAAAAAAAAAAAAAAGTTTATTTATTTATTTTGAGAGAGAATGGGAGAGGGGCGGAGAGAGAGGGAGAGGGAGAATCCCAAGCAGGCTTCTTGCTGTCAGTGCAAAGCCCAACTGACAATCTCATGAGCTGTGAGAAAATCATCTGAGCTGAAATTAAGAGTCAGATGCTTAACCGACTGAGCCACCCAGATGCTCCTAGTAGTGTTCTTATTGTGCCATATTTTGTTGTTGTTTTCTGCCTCTTTCCAATACTCAAAAGAATAAGAGCTATGCATTTAAATTTTTTTTAACATTTTTTTTGAGAGAGAGAGAGCACAAGAATGAGCAGGGGAGGGGCAGACAGAGGGAGACAGAAAATCTGAAGCAGGCTTTGTGCTGTGAGCTCAGAGCCTGATATAGAGCTCAAACTCACCACTGTGAGATCATGATCTGTGCAAAACCAAGAGCTGGCCACTTAACCGACTGAGCCACCCAGGTGCCCTAAGAGCTATGCATTTTAATCCCATCCCTACAGCATAGAATAGTATATAGCACATAACAGATACATATTCAAATAATTGCTGAATGAAAGAATTTACTCGGAAGAGTAGGCAAGTTAAAGAGGCAGTTGGATTGGCACAGGAAAATGGAAATCATCCTAATGGGAGTTATCTAAACTATGATCCTTGCCTGTACCTCTTCAGAGGAGCACTGGGCAATTATACCGGGTTGTTGTTTTTGTGTTGCTCCCTTCCTTCTGTTTTCCCTCCTGCTTCTGTAGGAGATAGCTGTTCACTTCAATTGATTGGTACTGCCCACTGAACACTCAGAACAGTGAATGGGCTAATTTTATAGAATCCCTATTTGTTAAGCTAAACTTGAAATAAAATAATGTCAGGACATTGACAATGTCAATAATGAGTAACAGTGCGGAGACCCAAAGAACTTCTGAGAGCCATTTTTCTCTTCTTATTCTAGGAAAAATAATACTTAAGCCACATTTTGTATTATTATTTTGCCTTCTCACAGCTCATAAGTAGGCAACTGGTAGCTATGAGGAATAATTATTTTCCTGATTGATTAGATGCTTCAGGATATAGGTATGCTAATGTACAAGGAAAATCTTGAAATGTATTACCTATTCTTACTTCCAAAATATTCTGTTGATTCGCTTTCCTTATTTTGAAGGAGCCTCATGGAATATTTAATTACATGTAGTTTTGTATGGTGGTTTCATTCATTTCACAGCTATGAGTATGCACTTTTGTACTAGTGGTAACATTGAGATGGTTCCAACAATGATCACTACAGCATATTTTGAAGTTTTGACTCCAGAATGAATTTGAAAAGTATCTGTAGCATCTGATATCATTTATGTAACCTCTAATATGCTATTATTATGGCATTATATATAGTGAAAACCATTGAATTCATGAATAAAGTAGATAAAAGAACAAAATTATTTTTCACTATCATACTATTTTTTAAAGATCAGCTTTGTTCAAGTTTTACTTTGGGTTTAATAGTAACAATCCCTCAGACCGTGACTATTTTGGAGTGCTCACTATGTACCAGGCATTGTATAAGGCATTCAAAGTAGAAAGGATGTAAATGATTATTGATTGACAACTATGGGCCAAGCAGCATGCCAGGCACAGAACACATACTACCTCATCTAACCCTTATAAGGAGTGCCTTTCTAATTTACAGAATAGGTGAACTATTCCTGTATATGAAAATTAAGAAACTGAGCTCAAAGACAATTGAGAAGATAAATAAGACCTATATCTTCCTCTCAAATGCTTCCTAATTCTTATGATAAGAAATGACAACCTTGGGGGATTCTTGGGAAATGGCATACTCTTCCTGGAACATGGCAAACCTTGCCATTCCCATTCTCTCCTTCTGAGCCAACCTAATGGTGAGGCCTACAGACCTACAGAGGAGGCCTTCACAGTCAAGGGAAGCTGCAGTCCGTCAGTGTTATGACAAGGAGAACTAATGTTGCACTTTCACTGCTAGGGGCTGGATGAGGTCTGGAGATTGGCCTGGAAGAGTATATTAGATTCAGGGCTGCAGAGATCTGAGAATTCCTAAGATGAAATTTGATATCAACTTGTTTGAGTGAGTGTTGTCTCCCGAGATGTCATGGAATTGGGGATCAATTCCCCTCTGGGGCTGGGAGGGCATGAGGATACTGGCGAGCTGTGCATCTTCCTACTGGTGTCTCACCAAGGGACCACAAACCTTTTTGGCTGCACTATGGTTCTGTGAGGGCAGAAACAATTGTGTTTTAGACAATATATGGGATAGCAGCATCTGAAAGTTCTCCAAAGCTTGCTTGAATCCCCCTGAGCAGACATACAGACATAACAAATGCCTATGGGGACCCAGATTCCAGGGATAAGAAGAATAAGAGAGACGTAGGGCAAGTGTCTTGATGAAAACTAATGGGGAAAAGATGATAGGACAAATAGCAACTGAATTTGAACAATTATACAGCACACAATAGCATTTAGGAGATTAACGCAGTATAATGAAGGTTTTCTACTACAAAAAAAAAAAAAAAGGCAACCTAAACAATACATATCTCAGTACAGGATCTGAATTGCACTGTAATCTAACTTTGTGACCTTGAAGATCAAGAAGATATATCATAAAGCACAGAGCAAAACATTCGGGAGATTAAAATCACAAGAAAAAAGATCCGGCGGGATAAAAATCAAAATAACTGTAGAATTGCTACTAGGGATTCCCTCTTTTGTCTTTTGTTTGTTTGTTAATTTTTTTTAATGTTTATTTATTTTTGAGAGAGACAGAGCACAAGTCGGGGAGGGGCAGAGAGAGAGGGAGACACAGAATCCTAAGCAAGCTCCAGGCTCTGAGCTGTCAGCACAGAGCCCAACACGGGGCTCAAACTCACAAGCTGTGAGATCATGACCTGAGCCACAGTTGGAAGCTTAACCAACTGAGCCACATAGGTGTTCCAAGGGATTCCCTCTTTTGAATAATGGTCATTATAGAAAGAGAAAAAGAAAAGGCAGGGAAGATAGAGTTTAGCAGAGAATGGAGCAGTGCACAAGGGAGAGTGGGTAAAGAGAGTGGAGTGCACAGGGGAGAGTGGGTAAAGGATAAAGGTAAAGGATAAAGGATAAAGGAGAAGACTGCCTTGGAAAGTGATATGATACAATCCTATTCATGGATCATTTTATATGTGAGTGCATGTGAGTGTATACTATTTTTTGTCTATGTATTATTTACTAGAAAAAATTAATTTCTATAGATTTTGGGATAGCCATAAGTGAAAAAAAAAAATAACACCCAGTGTAATATGTAGAATATGATGCTATTGATTTTAAAAAAGAAAAATCAAAGCCCTGTGTATGTGTGTGCACATGTATACATGTGTGTATGGGAGTGTGTGCATGTATGTAAATTGGTGTACGTGCTTATACGTAGGAGAGGAAATTGAATAAGAGAATAGAGAAATCATCTTCATATTGTTCAACTTGTTACTATAGTTGTGTATTGGAAATTTCATAATTTAGAAAACATCAAATTAATAAATTACAATAAGAAGGTTTAAGGTGCTAATATCTGGGTAATTTAATAATTGGAATGAGGTTTAATAATGTGTAATAAAGATGATCTTTTGGCAATATCAAATCAATGCATTTTCATCCTCAGAAATCTCTGCCTACAGTTATCCAGTGAGCTTCCACATAAAGAGCCATACCGGAAAATTACTGTTGGTTCTTCTTATGGTGAGAGAAATGCAGATGCCCCTCTGTAATAACCACTACACCATGAGCCTTGTTCCTTCAGTGAAGAAGGAGGAAATGATGCAGAGAAGCAGTTCTTACAAGAGATACAACATCACCTCTAAGGGGGCATTTTTCAAAATGTGGGGCTCTTTTGTTACTGTTGTCCCATGGTGCATACAAGCAGCCTTTTATACACAATGAGTCAAGTCCAGGGATTCTAGACAGCTAGAGTGAGTGGTCCAGTTCTTTGAAATAAAGTAGTAGCTTAAGCTACAGGCATATTTGTGCAAGTCAAAGACCTGCTTAACGTCATCTTGAGCCTAGAACCGTACTCCATCTGACATTAAAAACAGAGTATATTTTTGTCCAATTTTAATACATACTGAAATTTCTAAAAGTGTTACTACATATAGAATAAGTGGTAGGAAAATCATACTTTCACTTGCAACTTTACTGTGATTTGGTCAATGTTTCAGAATATTGTCAACAAAGTACTCATGGAGTTTGAGCCTCTAGTACAGAATTGATAACAGTCACATTCAGGTGATTCTGCATATAGACTTAACCATCAGACCAATTCAATATGTCTTTCCTTGTAATTATGACTAAGCATTTGTTTTCCTTTTGAAATACATAAAGGATAAATTGTGCTTTATTTCTATTTTTATTATAGTTATGATATGATATTGATTTTTCTGAAGTTATGTGAGGAGTCATATTATCTATGATTTTCATTCAGAAGAACAAAGACAGTGGCACAAATTATTTGTCATTCAAAGGGTATATCGTGTCTGATAGGGTGAGAATGCTTCTGGCCTTTGGAGTGTGGGCATGAGAAGGGGACACAGAGTAAGGAAGCAGATGCCAGACAGAGTCCTTGATTATCCTCTACTTCAGGGCTCACACTTTCAACCTAGTGTGTCACAGAAACATCCAGATGGGTAGGCAAGCCTCACATCACTGTTATCATTGGCATGCTTCCCAGGGTGTATGCGGTGGGGTAAGTTGTCAATATCTAGCAGAATCCTCAAACCCGGCATGGCCCAGTAGCTAGAGAGCTGAAATGGTGGTAGGAGACAGAGAAGCCTGAGGCAGCACTCTGCTTCTTCATTTCCTACACAGGAAATTCTCTATTGAAAAACCACAGAGCTGCATTCTCATTTGAGAAACCATCGAGCTTCCAAGAGGGCTGATGAACCTGCAGAAGGCAAAGAGCAAAGAGAAGCAGCAGACTGGAAAGCTGAGGCAGAGAGCCAAGAAGTGGTTACCACCTGCAAGAGGCAGACCAGTCTGTGAAACCGAGCAGTCATCAATTCAAGAAACTGAATAAATGAATTACTCTGAAGCCAGAACTTGGGAAAATGCAGAAAAAATTCTAGGATCAGGTACCTCTTCCCCACTTCTGACATGGGTCACACACATCTACACACCAAAAGGGAGGAAAATATGAAACTGGGTATTTTACCTAGAAATGCTAAGTATTTATGTGAAAATACTGATTGAAGATACCTGGGTTTGCGTGAGCTTCCTGGGCTAGATTAACTCTAATGTTTTTCCTTCCTATCCCAGTGGAAGAACAGATCAGTTATCAGGAAAATTCAAAATTTGCATTGTCTTTTCTATTTAAATGCAGTAAAAGTGAAATTACAACCTGCTTGTAAATGTTAGTATTTTAAGACATTGTTTTTATTTTCTGATAGAGGGAAAATTTTAGTAGCAGAGTTTATTGGGCACTTGAGGTCCAAGGGGGGTATATCTCCAAGTTGGGAGATAGCAGAGAAAGGGGAATTTCCAGACACAAGCCAAGTTTTTTCACTTGACAGTTTTGCCTTGGGCCTATCCTGTTTGTCTTTATCTGGGCTCAGATAACTAGAAGCTGAGGCCAAAGGCTTGTCCTTTGTTCTACATGACAGGGCACAGCACAGCCTAGGCAAGAATTATATTAGAATCTATTAGAGAAAAGGGGGAGGAAGAGAAAAGACACAGTTTTTTCAAGTGTTGTTCTTATAAAATTCTTCTGCATGATTTCTGTTTCAAATACAGTTCTAAGATGTGTACGAGTTCCTTTAATTTTTTTCCCCTCCTTTTATTATCTGTTTATTTTTCTTCTTTCTTGCTCTAAGCATTCTTATTTTTATTGATTTTGGACTTCAACCACGGTGCATTTTGTGGGAAATGGAAAGAGTTTTAAGAGTGAGTCAATAAATTTAGTGCTAGGACAGAGGAAACACACTCAACAGAGGGTTATGGTCAATGTATTTGCCTAAATTCTCAATTTACTGTGCTAGGGATTTGGTTTAAGTTATGGATAAAGACGTTTAATGATTCTAGGAGAGCATATGCAGATGCTGATCACAGGGATTCAGACATCAAGAGGACGGTTTTATTTAGTCATTCAACAAATATTTATTGCACAATAAATACTGCTGGCTGCTGATAATACAGCAGTGAAAAGAAAAGACAGAAACTGTTCCTGTTCTCATGAGGCTTTAATTTTATGTGGGGAAGAGAAACACTAAACAAATAAACAAACAAATAAAGAATATGTACATGTCCAATGGCACTAAGCACTATAAAGAAAAACACAGCAGGTTAATAGATTAATAGTGATTGCCAAAAAAAGGGAGAGTAGGTAGCCAATTTTAAGAAGTCCTCTTTTGAGAATGTGACATTTGGGAAGAAACCTAAATGAAACAGAAAGCCAATCATCATGATATGTAGAGAGTGTCTTTTCAGATAGAGAGACCAGCAAACACAAAGGCCCTTAGGCAACAGTGTGCCTGGCATATTTAAGGACAGCAAGGAGTCTATGTGGCTGGAGCAGAGTCACCAAAGAGGAGAGTGGTGACTCAGTTAGCTGGCAATAATCAAATCAGGGAAGGGCCTTAGGAGTTACTGAAAAGACATTTTCCCCCCTGCTGACTGATTATAGATAGAATGCCATGGAGTTTTGTTGAGGAGAGAGCAGTGAAATAATCTGATCTGTATTTTAAGCAAATCAATTTGGCTGCTGTATTGAGAATACACTATCAGGTAAAACTCAGACGTTGGGAGGACATTGATATGGAAGTGGGATAGAAATAGATATCTAGATATCTTAGACACTGACAGTATAAAATGTTTCAAGAAGGAAGCAGTTGTCAACCATGTCAAATGCTGCTATGAAGGCAAGTACATTTGTCCACTGGATCTGGTGATATGGGAAAAAACGATGTTGTTAAGAGCTGTTTCCATGGAGTTGGAATTGAAAGACTGGAGTGCTTTCAGGAGAGAACAGGAGGGAAGTGGGAACATTAACATAGTCAAAAATTCTGTCGGTTTTGTGTAAAAGAGCAGAAATGAAAAAGTAAAATGAGAAATAGAAGATGAGATTGAAAATGGGGATGTAAATTCAAAGAAAGTTTGTTTTGGTTTCTTTGTTTTAAGATAGGAGTTTACAGCATGTTCATGTGATGATGATCCCACTAGATAAGGGATAAGTGATGGTTCAAGAGAGGTTGGGGACATTTGTAGAAACGAAGCCCTTGAATAAAGAGAGTGGGAATGGGATCTATTGCATACACCTGGTGAGAATGTACGGAGAGGTTGACTTTATCTTTTCTTTCAGCTTTATGGGGGTATAGTTGACAAATAGAAATTATATATATTTCAGGTGTACAACTTGATGTTTTAATATGTGTATACACTGTGAAATAATCACCACAATCAAGCTGGTTAAAATGTCTATCACCTCATATAGTTACTGTTTTCTGCGTATAGTAAGAACACTTAAGATCTACTCTCTTGGCAAATGTCAAGCATACAATATAGTATTATTAATTATAGTCACCATACTGTATATTAGATCAGAAGAACTTATTGATCTTGCACAATCAAAACTGTATACCCTTTGACCAACATCTTCCACTTCCCCCAACTCCTGGAAACCACCATTTTACTCTGTTTCTGTGAGTTCAACCATTTTAGATTCCATATATAAATGAGATCATGCAGTATCTATCTTTCTGTGTCTGGCTTATTTCATTTAGCATAATGTCCTCCAGGTTCATCCATGCTATCACAAATGTCAAGGTTTTCTTAATTTTTTAATGGCTGATGATATTCTTGTGTGTGTGTGTGTGTGTGTGTGTGTGTGTAACATTTTATTTATCCATTCATCTGTGTACAGACACTTAAGTGGTTTCCATATCTTGGCTATTAGGAATAATGTTGCAATGAACACAGAGGTTGCATATATCTTTTTGAATTAACTAATTTTATTTCCTTTGGATACACACCCAGAAGTAGAATTGCTGGATCATATGGTAGTTCTATTTTTAATATTTTGAGTACTCTCCATACTGTTTTCCATAATGGCTGCATCAATTTACATCCCTACCAACAGCATACAGTGTTTCCTTTTTTCCACATCCTCTCCAATACTTTTAGCACTCTTCTTTTTGATAATAGCCACTCTAACAGGTAGGAGATGATAGACTGACTCTAGATAACATCCATTGCAACAGGAAGGAAGGTAAAGTACCTGATAGAGACAGTGAAGTATACATTGGGTGGTGGGACCATATAGATGTTCTTTTCTGATTGCTGCTACTTTAGCAGGGAAATATGAAGTAGGGGCATCACCTAAAGTAGAGAAGAGCAGGGAGTGTTAGAGATCCTAAGGAGAAAGGATAAGTGATAAAATAGACATTTTGGAAGTGGAAGGGTAAACTGAATTGGGATATGTAATAGGATCGCTAGAAGCAGCATGGGCCCACTGTGGGTGGTGGTCATACATCTGAAGTGAGACAGGTCATGTTTTGTCAAGTCATGCCCAGCTTCTCAGAGTGAAGCACAGAATAGGTAAAAGTTGGAACTGGCCAGACTGGAGTTTTGTCAGACAACTATACAGTGAAGGAAGAGAGGAAATGTCAAGGGATTGTGTGAAGAGTGTTTATAATGATGGACCATATCTTTTATTCTGGGTAAGAAGGGAAGAAAGGATGTGAAGATAATGAAACACAGGCAAAAGTTGATAGGATCAATCTCCCCATGGAATTGAAGAATCTTTGGATGTTGAAAGTAATTAACTGAAAATAAATAGAGGTGATCATAAAATGGGGTACTTCAAATGGAAGTTTTTGAAATCTGTGGTTGATGTCCACAGTAGGACCTAGGATATGACCTGGGGGCAGGTAGCTGAGGGAGGTGAGGACAAGATCACTGGGCACGAGGAGGTCAAGGTACAGAGAACCAGAATATTGAGAGAATTCTGCATAGTGTAAGTTACATGGATATCAAAATCACCAAGGATGATTGAAGACACTCAGTGAGCTACTTGCTAAATTTTCACTGAATGAGGAGGAGTGACCTCGATGTTTGCATATGACTGGAACAGAGAGGGGCTATGATAAGAGGTTGTCGTAAGGCATGAACCTCAAAGAAGCTGGGACTTTTGTTTTTATTTGTTTTTATGGAAGCAGGTAGTGGTGGGTTGAAAAAAAAAATGGCAAGAAACAAATGAACATTTACCTCACCCTCTAGATTTATGGAATGTAGGAAAAAAATAAATTGCCTTTTTGGAGACTACAGGGACTACAGTATCTGCAAGGGCAATCAGGTTTTAGAGCAGCAAAGTGAAGAAAATATTTAAAGAATTTGAGAATCCTGGAGATTATGTTGATGAGTTACCAGGAATTTCAGAGGGTACACTGGATGGATTTGAGAGAAAAAAAAGAGCAGAAGATTGCTCTAGATTAGGGGATATTAAAATCCAGGAGGATGAGTTCAAGTAATGATAGATGACTTGTGGTCCAGAAACAAGATTCTGTTATCTGCAGAAAGGATTGCTCAGCCCCCTCATCATTTTGGGAAGTAGTAAAGAAAGGATGAAAGGTGAAAAGAGGGATTTAAGAGTTTGTGATAGCAGTACTAAACAAGAAAAATTTAGATTTAATCAATATGCCTGATGAGTTAACAGAGAGCTGAAATTTCAGTACTACAATTTACTAGTAGGATCCTGTAGTAAGTGGTTAAAAACAAAACAAAACAACAAAAACAACAAAAAACAACTGCACCAGAATTATGACCACTGCATTATCAGAAATTATTGGAAACTTATTTGGAAACCTATTATGATAAGCTATTTATATCCATTACTCACTTTAATTTTAAAAGCAACACTGTAAGTAGGTCTAATAATCTCCATTTCACAGTTAAACAAAACAAAACAAAACAAATCCAAAACAAGGGTCAACAAATATTTGAACTTAGAGTTCTCTGACTCCAAAGTTAATGCTGAAGTTAATTGTGAGGGAATGAAAATTTAGAAGATTTGATGGTAAAGGAGGACTGAAAGTCGGTTTCCACAAATTCAACTTCACAAACGTCAAGTATCCATACTTTAGCATTGCACCCAGCCTTGAGATTGACTAATAAAATTTGATGTTTGCCCAAGAGGAGCTCAAAAACTACTGGGAAAAACTTGTAAACCAAAATTATAGTCCACTGTGACAAGTGCAAAGATAAAAAAGCCTGTATTTAGACAGTGGTAGTAGAAAGGAAGAAATTACTAGTCTTGTATCAGAAGGATTTTAAGGGACCAAAATTTTCCAGATAGGCAAAGGATGTAGTACACTCTAGAAAGGGCCGATGTGATTAAAGACACAGATGGATTAGTTAGGCTTGAATTAAAAGAGAGATCCAACATTTCCTGAGATTGTAAGGGGGGAAAATATAAGGATTAGTGAAGATATAGTCACATGTAAGATGGGGCAGGGGCAATGAGAAAGTTAGCTAAAGAAAGATTATCCTTGGGGCCCCTGGGTGGCTTAGTCAGTTAAGCGTCTGACTTCAGCTCAGGTCACGATCTCACGGTCTGTGAGTCCGTGAGTTCGAGCCCCGTGTCCGGCTCTGGGCTGATGGCTCAGAGCCTGGAGCCTGCTTCCGATTCTGTGTCTCCCTCTCTCTCTGCCCCTCCCCCATTCATGCTCTGTCTCTCTCTGTCTCAAAAATAAATAAACGTTAAAAAAAATTAGAAAAAAAAGAAAGATTATCCTTTAAAATTATAGAAGTTGTATATTTTTTTCTCATAAAAGCAAACACTCTGATAGGAAAAAAAATTAAAATTTCTGGCCAGAGCTTTTCTTATCTTTAGTTATCACAAATATGTTTTATCCCCACTACACAAATGAGGAGAAAGGAGACAAAGGTCCAAATCTGTTTGACTCTGAAGTCCCTGGCTTTACACCTCCCACAAAGGGGATTCCCCCAAATATCATAGAATTTATAAATCATTTGGCCAAGTTGGAACCAGTGCCAAAAAAAGGAAGAAACTGGGAAAGAAAAATACAAAAATGAAAACAAAAATAAATCATACAGTAATACAGGATTTTATAGGTAAAAATACAGATTGCAAACAATTTTAATTCATCATTATGAACACTAGCCTAGTTTGTATAAGTTCCAAGAATATAAAAAGGCTATAACATTATCTATATTTTGTGTTAGAAAAATAATATATATAAACATAGTTTAATTGTTTATGCATTCATTATTTCAACAAAAATTTGTTTGTTTATGAATGAGTTAATATGTATAGGACAAAAAGGTTCACAAAAATTTCATGTAAAAATGAGTAAGACAGAATCTCTGCCTTGCAGAAACTCACAGTCAAGTAAAGAAGACACAAACAAACAAGTAATTGATGTATAGAAAATGCTCTGAAAGCACATGACAGAAATCCTAAGCTTGAGGATTGCTCTGTACTAGAAAATAAATGGGAATTATCCAGCACAAAGTAGATGCTCATAAAGACTGTAAATGTTGCCCTATAGATGTGAGTGGAAGGGTGAGTTTGGTTATTTTTTTTCTTTGAGCTTTGGCTTATTTGGCTAGAATATCAAGCAGACAGGATCTTGGTATATTCATGTCTTAATTGCCCAGGTGATTCCTTGGAAGAGACAAATTTGGGAAGCATGAGTTAAAACAGTGGTCTTTTTTTAACGTTTACTTAGTTATTTTAAGAGAAAAAGAGAGCATGTGCAAGTGGGGGAGAGGCAGAGAGAGAGAGAGAGACTGAGAGAGAGAGAGAGAGAGAGAGAGAGAGAGAGAGACTCCATGCCATTAGCACAGAGCCTGATGCGGGGCTCGATCACATGAACCATGAGATCATGACCTGAGCTGAAATCGGGAGTTAGATAATTACCTGACTGAGCCACCCAGGTGCCCAAGGCAGTGTTTTTTAACTACAGGCACATACTACAATCATTTGGGGAGCTTGAAAAAGATTTCTGCCTGGGCTCCATTCCAGTCCCTTTCAACTAGAATCTCTCTCACATTAGTATTTTTAAAATAGTGCCCAAGTGATTCTACTGTTCAGCCACTATGGAAAACCACTGCATTTAGGGATTGGCACAGATGGGACAGCCTATGGTAGAGGGTTAAGAGAGCACAAGTGCAAGAACAATGCTAGAGGTAGGAGAAAATGCAAGAAAAAGTCACATTTGTAGCATTAAAGGGGCCTCTCAAATAGGAGCCAAGATGTGATTAACTGTTAAATGTCACACAGACATTAACATGGCCACTGGATTTGGTTATTACAAGGTGCTGCTGACACTGATGAGGGGGTATTCAAAGGACTGTGGAACAGAAGTCAGATTGCAGCAGATTGAGGACTGAATGCAGGAGAGAAAGTGAAGAGAATGAGAGACAGGGAAATAAAACAGATTATTCTTTCAAGAAACTTGCTTTGAAAGGAAATGGGGAGGGTGAGAATTTTGAGTGGGATTGAGAGTTTGTCAGGAAAGGATAAATGGCGAAGATGAGACCTAGAGCATAGGAGAAGTTATTAGGAGAAAAGAGAGTTCTTAAAGATTGGTGTGGATATAGATGTTGTGGGCAGGAGGGAAAGTTGAAGGAATCCCCACCAAAGGAACTCATTTATGCTGACTGATTAATTCAAAAAGCTGAGGAGGGGGTAGGGGGTGAAGGGTGGTATGGACAAACAAGTGGATAATTTAAAGAAGTTGGGGAGAATGAGACTGAGTTAAGAGAGAAGTACAAAGGCCTGTTCAGCACATTAATGACATTGCCTTGGTAAGAGACCTTAAAATGAACCAATTATGCAATTTTATTCAGCAAAGTTCTGAAGTCTGAGTATAGAAGCCATCACTGGATAAAAGAATTAATTCAGGATAGGTGCATTATTTAACAAGCAGAGCAGATATTAGGAATATCAGCATTTCTGCCCTCATAATATCAG
This sequence comes from Panthera uncia, assembly GCF_023721935.1. Lineage (NCBI taxonomy): Eukaryota > Metazoa > Chordata > Mammalia > Carnivora > Felidae > Panthera > Panthera uncia. The sequence goes on from NW_026057584.1 coordinate 24,010,283, forward strand.
GTACCATATAAATGATAATAGAAGTGACCTTCCCAGAGCCAGTGAAAGAAGGAATGGCTTCTGGGGCACCTGAGTGGCTCAGTCAGTTAAGCATACAACTCTTGGTTTTGGCTTAGGTCATGGCCTCATGGTGGTGAGATCAAGCCCTACATTGGGATCTGAGCTAAGCGTGGAATCTGCTTGGAATTTTCCCTCTCCCTCTCTCTGCCCTCCCCACCCTTGCTCGTGCGGCTTGCATGCAATCTCTCTCTCTCTCTCTCTCTCTCTCTCTCTCAAAATAAATAAATAAATAAAAAGGATTGACTTCCTAGAAAAACATTATATGGATGAATGGGGGTTATTAAATATTAGACTTAAGGAAGAGAATGAAGTGTGTTAAGAAAAGTTGAATGGTAACGATGCTGAGACCATAAACATGTCAGTTAAGCTGGCAACAGTGACCAGTTTGGAGCACATTTATGAGTGTAGAAGAGAAGATATAGGCAAGGCCCAGTGGTGAAAGGGATAAGGAGACTTGGACTCTGGGATAAGGAGATATAGACTGAATCCTATCAGTGGGGAAAAGCCACTGTCTGTTTTTTATGGTTGAAAATGGTATACAAAACTACACTTAAGGGGGTTAATTTGGCAGCCACCTGTATGGTGCATTTGGATTTTAGAGTTGATCTCCCAAGTTTCTTTTGGTTCTTGCTATCGAGCTTCTTTAGTAATGTACTCTCCCATTCCTTGCAACCATTATTATTTAGCACCTTGTACTCCTGCCTTCACCACTATCATCATAGATTTTCTCAAACCTCATTCTCTTTGCTCTCTCTGCTTCATTCCACAACTACTGAAATTTCCTCCTCCCTTGGCGTCTGTCCTGTTTCCGTTCCTATTTATCAGGCTGTTCTTTTTATTTCCTTTTTAAACTCTCTTCCTTCCTCTGCCCTCCTAATGCAGGTATCAATCTGGACCCTCCGCTCCTCTTTGTCTTCTTCTGAGGACATTTCCCCTTTATGGATCAACCACCTCTGTGTAGATGACACAAATCTATACCTCCAGCCATCACTACTATCCTGAGTTCTGGACCTGAAATTTCAATTTCTCATTTTAAATCTTCACATGGGTCCCTTCTGTCCCTTAAACTCAGCATTTCTAAAACAGAATTATCCTATTTCCCACAAAAGAAGTTTCTTTCATGCCCATAAAATTCTCTGCTTGTTGTTGTTGTTTCTAAAAAACTTTTTTTTAAACGTTTTTATTTATTATTGAGAGACAGAGAGAGAGCATGAGCAGGGGAAGGGCAGAGAGAGAGGGTGACACAGAATCTGAAGCAGGCTCCAGGGTCTGAGCTGTCAGCACAGAGCCCAATGCGGGGCTCAAACTCACGGACCGTGAGATCGTGACCTGAGCTGAAGTTGGACGCTCAACCGACTGAGCCACCCAGGTGCCCCTGTTGTTGTTTTTATAATTTTGTACCCCCTAATAACATCATATCTGGGTTGTCGTTGTAGTTTCTTGACTGGTTTGGTAGATTCCGGCTTTTTGTTCCTTTGATTTGAGCTGTGCACATTGACAGATAAAGCTTTCTGAAAAGGAGTTTTATTCATATATTCCAACTGGCCCCATTCCCTGTGAACCCGCCATTGTTCATGGACTGAAGTCCAAATGCTTACACTCTTTTGCTTCTGCTATCTGTCACCATTTATCTTGCAAATCATTTGTTCTTTAGTGGCAATAATATTTCTGCTGATCTTTATGGTTTTCTGTACTGTTTCTGTTTCCTAAATTGAGTTCTATTACACCCTCATCTTTATTTGCTTATTTAATAAGAAAGCATTTTCCAACATTTCCCATATTCTTACAGGAGGTAAGTGCTTCACACTTGATAATTATCTACATTATCCCCTACATTATTACCCTACATTTCCCCCTGTCTACCTCAAATACAAGTTGTTCCAGACTCAACTCCCAAATGTGATTGTTTCCTGAAAGTGAATGTGACATTGCTAATAAAAGTGTATTTCTTTTTACGTATAATATTTTCATAAGAAAATATGCTCTACTAGTACTTTTTGGTCTGCTGTTTTTCCCCCCTTTCTTTAAAATGGCTTTCTAGGTGAGTAGTCAGTGAGGCAGACATCTATCCATGTTACTACTTTATTATACAGATTATTGCACACATAGCTAATAGTGTACTTTGGGGCCTCTTAGCCTTTCTGGTGGCATAATAGTTCAATTTCTACTTACTTAAGTGAGAAAGGACTTTTTTATGTGTACCTCCATTTGATACTTAAGTTCCTATTCTTTAGCTAATATTTCAAAGCTGCTTGTGCTTCTGTGTTATGTGAAGAAATGATTACAGATGCACCCATGAAATTTTTGTACTCTGCAGGGTCCAGAGAGAAAGGAGGCTCTGATCGGAGCCCTCCTGGTTCTGGATACTTCTCTTTGTACCCAGGCTGTGTTTCTACATAAGTATTACACTGAACTTTCTTTTATTTAGCTCCCTCAGTTGCTTTTCTAATCATCTGAGTTTTAGTACATATGATTTCCATGTTTTTTTCTTCCTATAAAATATATTTTTAACAACTGCTTGAGTTTTATAACTTAAATATTTATTTTGGCCTATTTTTTTTCTGCCAGACTTTAAATGTTGTTTTCAGTTATCACCTTTCCTGCAAGTCACATGCTGCTTCTTGAATGTTGTAAAAAAAGATTCAGAACATGGGAAAAACGGACTGATTTGCAGAATAGTAGTTAGTATTGCAACTTTTTTTGCCACTAAATATATTTTTTTTCCTTTCTAACATAATTATAAGCTTCATGTAAATAATAATCAATCATATTGCATAGTTCTTTGTAGCTGTCACCAGCACTTAAAAGGGCTATATAGACAGTGAACAGTCAGGAAATATCTGTTGGCTTTTTGGTTCAAGAACCCAATCTACCAGTGTTGAAAAGTGACTTTTCATAACCAGCAACTTCAAATCAATCATGTTAATTTACTGAATTTAGAATTTAACCAACACTTCATTAAAAAAAATATTTCCTAGAACAAACCCTTGTTGGTTTCTCTCCACGTCTCCTAACGTATAAGGAATTCTGGTTTGATCTTGACTGTTATCTAGATCTCTGTGTTAATAGGGAAGGAGTGTTAACTTGTCCTGCTTATTATTAATAATGATTTCATCTAGGACCATATAGCAAGGAAATCAAGAACAGTCTTGTTCCCTGAATTTATAATAAATAGATTAAAACAATTCCAATCTGCATATCTATAATTTGGGGAGATTAGACTAAAGCTGTAGGCTCTTTAGGGTATGAGTGTATACTTTAAAACTTTTTAATTAGGGAGCTTAATCAAAACAATTTTACTTTTGCTAATAAATAAAAGTATAATAATGGATCCTAGAAAGAAGAAGTAGAAATTGCTTTGGAATGCTGTATTTGAGTATGTACTTAACATTTTTAATTAATAATTTAGGTAGCATTATGATAAATTACTTGAAAAGTTATTAAAATCACATGAAATCTATGTAAAATAATTGCTACAAAATAGAAAAATATATAAATAGACATGATTCTGCAGAATCTGAAGAGAGTTTTTAAAAAGCAAAAAAAAAAAAAAAAATAGAAAACTTCTAGATATGGATTTAGAAATTTAGAAAATATTTTATACTAAAATTTTAATTTAAATTTCAGTTCAATATGGAAAAGTACTGGTTGCAAATAAATCATCAACCCATAAATATTTTAAAGCCTCTGCTAACCCTGTGCTTGCTGCATGAAAAATAAAAGTAAAAGAAAAATCCTTATTCTCATGGTTTATTCCCAATAGAGAAAAAAAAAATTAAAAGGATAAAGTGTTAAAAAATAAAAGTCTTATTTAAAAATTACCTTGAGATTAAAAACAGAAGAGACAGCACAGGCCAGTATTTATCCACGAACATACTCTTTGGTCTAGTTCTGTTTAAACATGCATCCTTCCCTCTTCCACTCCCTCCCTTCTCTCCCAAAGCATGGTTGAGCATCTTCTGCCTGTCAGGCCCTGTGCTGGGTATAGGGTTACAAAGAAGAATGAAGCACAGTTTCTGTCCTCGAATGAGAAGCATAATTGGAATCTTCAGGAATCATCATTTGACAGCTTAAACATCAGAGAGCTGGGGCGGCGGGGGGGGGGGGGGAGTGTCTCTGTCACACCCACAATCTCTGGGTTCTCAGAAGGCTTTCAGCCCCACCCATGGTGTCTCCCAGTCATAAGAGCTGTTGAGTAGGGACTGCAGCCTGCCTTATACAACTATACTGGGACATCTTATGGAAACTAGTGGAATTTTCTAATCCAGTCTGAGCTTCAGAATGGGGATAGTATCTAATTTAACTATTCAGGAGGCAATAGGGAACCTATAACAATTATTAAGTATGACTTAGAGGTGAAATTCGGACTCTAACTCCAGGCTATGTTGTCTTCAAGTCACTTTCATTAGGTTCTGACATATTCTGAACTTAACCAATCACCAAGTGTTGTTACTCCTCAACATCTGAAGAACAATGTAAATAAGCACAGGTGTAGAGTTAGGTGAAGGAAAGCCTACTGAGGATAAGGAATGTGCATCTTAAGGAAAACAAAAGCACTCCCTAAAATTACCATGACCTACAAGTACAAAAAAAATCATATAGTCCCTGGAGAATAAGTAATCAGTAAAACTTACTGTAAAAGAAAAGATCTATCAAAATAGCTTTCCAAGAACAGCTCTGGGGAATACTATCAAAGATATTCCCATCCCAGTGGATGTGGCTCAGTCAGAGGAGGATGTTAGGTGTCCCCTATTTCCACAAACAGGTCAGAGTTTGTACGTGGGAAGGATGGCAAGAGATTATTGTTTCAATTTTCTTTTATTTCAGGTGTGGTTATGTCTGGCTGCCTTGCTTCTCTTGGCCTTTCTGGTCCTGGTATTAATTCCAAGCACCAGATCTAGGGACTCTGCTTCTCTTCACTACCTTAATAGAAGAATTATTAGCTTTCCTCACTAAAAGTATGGTGATGTCTCAAACAGCCTAAAAACTTAGCTTGTTTCCATCATTTAAAGTGTTATTATTTTTAATTTTTTAAAGTTTACTTAGAGAGAAAATATGAGTGGGGGGGAGGGGGGGGGGGGGGGGAAGCAGAGAGAGAGGGAGAGAGAGGATCCCAAGCAGGCTCTGTGCTGTCAGTGTGGAGCCCTACGTGAGGCTCGATCCCATGAATTGAGAGACCATGACCTGAGCTGAAATCAAGTCAGAAGCTTAATTGACTGAGCTACCCAGGTGACCCTCTCATTTAAAAGTGTTTTTAATTCTCTCATCAGATCCAGAGTTTTAAACCACATGTATGGGAATTTGGGCATGGATACTGGACCCTAGGGTATTTCCATCCTTCTAATTCTAGTTCCTGAAATCTTATAGGATTGATGAAATTATAGAGTGTTTTCTGAGCCTGTCCTAGGAGAAACTCCTAGGGCTCCATCAAATCCTAATGCTAAAATAATGGACTCAATGCAAAGGATGTCAGCCTGGTTCAATGCTCAAACAGGAAGCTCATATTAGAGCCTGTCTGAAAAGGGGAGCAAACTTAGTGCTGGTGACTTTAAATTGTGAGGATGGCTAGGAGGAGTGTAGAGATCTGGTTGAACCTGGCAGCTTGTTTACTCCTTATAAAAACATTAGGTGTCAGGGCAATGGCTCAAAGGAAATGACTCTCACACATTCCTTTAAGTAGGAAGAATACATAATGCTGGTTCCTTCTTTACCATATTAGGAATATGCTAAGGGTCCCTGGGAAGCAGAAAGGGGTCATACAAAACACAAAGGACTTTCGGGTCATAAAGTGGGTTAATTTCAGTGAGAATGGGTTGGGAGAAAAAAACAAATGTGCAGGCAATCAGGAAAGGTTTGAGAAAAATAGGGAGGGGCACTTTACCTAGGAACCTGAGACTTAGCAGCTCAGACTTACCAGTAAAGGGGATTGGCTGGAGAAAGCCTGCCTTTGAGGGTGGGGAAATGGATAATTAAGAATTCTTTAAAAATCCAAATCTGGAAAATGACTTTTTTCTCTACACTGGAGCATTTGTCTCTGATGCACCCTTGGGCACGTGCTGGACTGCTTTAGCAAATTGTGTTAGTTCTGGATTTGTGAGATGGAGCTTAAAAACTATTAAGGTTTGGGTGGAGCACTTAAAGAAACATCTTTTTTTATTTTAAGTTATGTAATTCAAGTAATTTTGCTTGTTCTTTCAGTGAGAGACAAAAATAGAGACCATTTCTTAGGTATTTATGTCTTCCAGTTCTACTCATGTTTTTATTTCCATTCTAACAACTTGGCTTTATTTAGGTTGTAATATTATAGATGATCTCAACACATCTTAGGAAGTGGCAGGTAAATATAATTCAGTAAGAATAACTTTTATTTTGTGTGCGTGCTGATAAGTTGTGTGGAGCCATAACTACCCTGAAAGTTAAACAGATTACTTTGAGGAAACAAAACTAAGATTATACTGTAATCACTTAGTCAATGCTCTGGTTGCTCAGGCAAAAAACTTAGTCATTCTTGCCTCCTTCCTTTTCCTCACGCTTTGCATTCAAAAGCCTGAGGCTTTAACCCCCCAAATCTCTCAAATCAATCTTTTCTCACCATCTCCATCAAAACCATTCTTGCCCAAACCTTGAAAGGAAGCCTGGATGTGCAACCATCTCCTAACTTGTTTGCCTTGTTCTACCCTGCTTCCTTCCTTTTTTCAACCCAGCAGCAGAATGGTCCTTTTGAAACCCAAATGATACCATATCATTTTCCCAGATACTGCATCTCACAATAAAAACTGACGAACTTACTATGGACCACAAGACTAGGGCTTTAACTCCAGGTTTCTCTGAGCTAACTAGCTACACTCCCCAACTCAATCCCTCCTCCTTGCTACTCATTGAATATGACAGTGTGCATTTACCTTGGAACTTTAATATTTCACACTGCTCACCCAAATGCTTGCAGGGCTTAATCTTTCACCTCCTTCAGTTCCGTACTAAATATAATTTCTATAATGCCTTCCATGATCATCTGTTATAACCATACTCTTCTCCCCAACCTCCCCCAATCCACCTAGCCTACTTTCCATTTCTCCATAGCTCTTATCAGTGCTTCATTATATTTATTTGTTTCCCCACTAAAAATGTTTGTAGAGGATTTTTTCACTGATTTATCCCCAGAACCTAGATCAGCACCTGACACATTGTATGTTTCAACAAACATTTGCTGACTAAACACTGAATAAGATAACAATCATGGCTGGTCTTTTATATAGGTGAAGTAGACACTAGCCCATACCACTGGAGGCTCAAAAGTCATGTCTGCTTCTCTTTTTGTTTACTCATCCATTTTTCCAAAACCTTATTAATACAGGTTTGCATTCCACATTTAAAAGGAAGAATTAAAATATACTAGTTAGCTATGCTTGCTTTTCAGGAAGGAGATATGGTTCTCTGTTAGGACACTCATGGACATCTATATAGGTTAAGAGCTGCACACAAGGGTTGGCTTGAGGGGGCATAAATGAAATCCTACCAGGGTTAGCTACATAAGTTATGTGCCTAACTTGGGCTTGCATTGCCCCGGAGCTCCTCCCAGAGAGTTTTTCTACTTTTCATAATGGAACTAATGTGATCAAATCAGAAGTGTAGGAGTGAGGAGGACAGGCTGGGCATTAAGGGTTATGTATGGGAGGAAGTCTACTAAAAAGGCTAATATTCTCTTCAAGTTGTTGGCTTCTTTTATTTATTTTTTATGTATATGCATTATATTTTTTTAAGAAAGGAAAAAGATACATGTGACATCATCAACATAGTAACATAATTTACCCTAAAATATGATAGATGGATCAATAGCAGGGCCTTCCTTAACAATGAATCTGTTGCATATCTTCCATTTGTCCTCCAGATCTATTTTCCACTCTCTGCACCCTGCTACATGAACCACATCAACAACATTCTTTTTTTTTCTGCTGTCCAGTTGGGTTCGTCCAATGCAGAGCCCCATTAGCATATCAGAAAGAAGAAGTATGAGTTCTGATTATCTATTTCCTCGATTCAAAGCTTTTCTCAAAGTGGCCCTGTCTATACATTTTTCTCCTCTTGGATCCTGAGAACTGCTCTTTCATCCAAGGAACTGTACCATGTCTTCTGTCCACCTTCCTTATACCTTTGTTCCCAGTCCCTTTACTAAACCTTCTTGGGTAATCTTTCAAAGTGTCATGTGTTTCCTGCTGGAACTCTGACTGATACACATTTCATAAGAAGATAATTGTTAGGAGACTGTAAAGAAGGAGCAGAAGCATGGGGTCAGAGATAGGTCAGAAATCGGATTCTGGAGGACACCAAGATAAACCAACCTTCCAAGACAGGGACTTTCAGAGTTAGTAAGAGATTTTGCATTTGTTTAGCCCATGTTCTTCATTTTATCACCTGAGGGAAACTCAGACTGAGAGTTAGTAACCTTGCCCAAGGTCATGTGACCAGTTAGCAACAGAATCACAATTTGTATTCAGATCTGAAACATAAACTCCATCATAGTCAACAATTTTGCCTAGGGCCAGCCATGGGAAAAATATACCCTTTTGCATACTGAAGTGATAGCCTCTTCTTTCTTTTTCTAATGCATCAAAAGGTATGAATATATACAGACTCTGTTCCTGGGATTGTACTCACTGAGATCATACCCAATAGGACAGATAAAATCTTTCTCCAATTGTGGCTATGGTAATTGTTCCTTTTCCTAGCCACATCATTTTTGACTTCTGGTTTGCTGACTCATTTCCTGTGTTTCATATTGTTCTTTTCTATGATGCTCTCTCTCTCATCATGGGGTTTTACATTAATTACAGAATATTCTTATTTGCATAATGGTCGACCACTAGAAGTTCAGATTTTATATACAGAACTATCTATAATGACTGCTGCTATAAATTCAGTTATCTATATGCTAATTACCCAGATTCTGAAATTTTTCAAAAACACTGGTGCTTGTTCTTCCATATCTATAAAGTGGTAATAAAATGTCTACCTAATAGTTTGGAGTGAGATTTAAATTAGTAATACATATAGAGCTCAGAACAGTAGCTGGTACATAGCATACCATCAATTAATGTTAACTATTATTGCTTACTTCAGTATTAAGGTGACACTTTATATTATGCATTTTAGATCTGTGTTCTCAGTTTCTCTCTTCTATATTTTGAGAGGAGGGCAGGGGACTTTACTCTGCTTTTTAGCTGGAAAAGCAGTTTCTGGGTTAAATCCAATTGGCAAAATGATTCATTCTTTGGACAAGTATGATGTTCATGATGTTTCTCTTGTAGCACCATTGAATGGAAGGCTCATAATGAGTGCTATCTTGAGTCTTCTGGGATTTTCCATCTTAGACACTTTACATTTCTGTCTGGTAGGTTGAATTTGCTTAAGGGATTCAGTTTAGCTACACAAATGTTTACTGAGCAAATACTATTGACTAAATGTTGCAGAAACAATGGTGATTCAAATAATACTCTCACTCCAGAGAGCTTACAGTCTCCTGGGGCTATTTCGCTCTTGGCCACATCTCTGCTCAAACCTGTGAACCAGGAGACCACATCAGTCTTATGTGGATAACTAAGTGCCAGCTCATCACTGAGTTTGGCCCCAAATCAGCAACTTGTCTTCATCTGATCCCATATAGTTCCTGGTCACATTAGTGGGAATTTTGAGAGTATATCTGAGAATCATTTTATTTACTTTTTGCATTCTTTCTCAGTGTAAGCACATGTCCCAGGAAGTTTGATGCTTATTTGCTCTTCCTGAGGCTTGGACACACCAGTCACCTACTGCTGTGGAACTGGTAAGCACACTTGAGACACACAGTTCCTTAGATGTGGTCAGGGTCTAGAAAAAAAAATTCTAAATTATCAGATCTAAAAGGAACTCATGGGGATTATCCAGAAGCCAAATTCTAGAATCTAGTTTTAACCATGCATTTTACTAATGAAGCTACATTGACAAAATTGGGATAGGTTACTGAAGGAGGCTTTGTGACATCCCAAGGGTCATTCAGCTGGTTGTGTTTTAGACAATACTAAGAGCTGAATCTTCTTTTAATGCTGCTTTTTGAAATTGCCAGCTGTCCGGTTATTTTAGTTTTCAACTTTTGTGATCCTATGAGCCATTATTATGTATGTCTGGAAGGTCTCAGAATAGGCAATCTGATTTTTTAAAGGCCACACAGTTTATAAAGAACTGGGAAAATGATTTAACTTGCCATGAAGATATGTGACTATTACCACTTCTTAGGTAATTCGTTTCCCTTATTAGGTTTTCACAAATGCAAAAACCATCCATTGCTCAGATGCATTGTGTGAAGGCACTTGGAAATTAACTCTCTTAAGTTAAATGTCATTGTCCGAGGTCTATCCATGCAATCCTGCTCTTGGAGGGAGAGGGAAGTGGTGGGAGTTAAGAATAGTCATTAGGTGAAGAACTACTTCTTTTGAAAGGAACATTCAAAAGGTAAGATGGAATTGTTTCTTGTTTTACATTTTGTCCAGTCAATTACATATATTCCCAAATGAAATTATAGGCCAATAGAAGCTACGTTTTTTTTTTAGCAAGAAAAGAACCTTCGAGATCATTAAGTCAAAAGCCAGGAGAAAGGAGGCTAACTGAAAAGCATCCCCTTAGGAAGATAAGATGCTAATTTTTAGAGGCACTCAGCAGTTAGAAAATCAATTTTTCTTAACATTGAGAATTATTGAGTGGCTGGAAAAGCATCTCACTCTATGAAATATAGTCACTGTTTAGTGCCTTTCCATTTTATTTACTATTTAAAGCACACAACAGCTAGTTAACCAACTACTTATAAAATATATTTAATGTTTAGAGGCACTCAGTGTGGTTATAAAATGATTTTAAGGGTATACAAATATGGTACGTTAACCACATTTCATGAACTATGGTTCCCTCTGGAAAAACAAAAACATTTTCCCTGGCATCCTGCGGCATCTCATCCTGAAGTTTGTAAATGACCCATACTGCTCAAACCGGCTGCTTCACTGGCTTTTGATGCCAGCCACTTTAGAGCATACACCAGAAAGATCAATATAACCCCTACATAAGTGATAGAGCACTGTGCACTCAAAGGCTGTTAGACTCTCTGATAAAGAATGGCTTGACAGACACAGTGAAATCAAGCAGCATGCACAAAACCCTGGTAAAGAGGTTGTAGGGCTGTAGTCTTCCCTCCACACATGGTGGATTGATGGGTACAGTGTGACACAGATGCACTGAGATGAGACTTGGTCCCTGCCACATGTATGCATTAGTGAGTTTATGGTCTAAGGAAAACGTGGGGAGAGTCTAACAAAGTATGGGAGCTGAATGGAGCCTTTATCTTTTTAAAACTTTTTTTTTTTAACATTTATTTATTTTTGAGACAGAGAGAGACAGAGCATGAACGGGGGAGGGGCAGAGAGAGAGGGAGACACAGAATCCGAAACAGGCTCCAGGCTCTGAGCTGTCAGCACAGAGCCCGACGCGGGGCTCGAACTCACGGACCGTGAGATCATGACCTGAGCCGAAGTTGGACGCTCAACAGACTGAGCCACCCAGGCGCCCCGAATGGAGCCTTTTTCAAAGGAACCTACTACGGAGAGTTAAGACCAGTGAAATAAAAGGGGGTTCAGCATAAACTTAACAGTGAGAAAATGTTGAACTATATTTATTTTCAGGCAATATCCCTGGAAACACTTTACATCACAATGTGTTAATCTCCCGATTTCATTACAGAAACTCTACCCCATTGATGATTGAGGAAATGTGATGGAAATGTTGCTTTTTTAAAAAAAAAATTTTTTTTTAAGGTCTATTTATTTTTGAGAGAGACACAGTGTGAGTGGGGGAGGGACAGAGAGAGAGAGGAAGACACAGAATTGGAAGCAGGCTCCAGGCTCCGAGCGAGCAGCAAAGAGCCTGATGCAGGCCTCAAACCCACAAACTGGTGAGATCATGACCTGAGCCGAAGTTGGTCACTTAACTGACTGAGCCACACAGGTACCCCAATGTTGCTTTTAATTTCCCATACATGTAACGAAGCTGAACGTGGGATGCTGTTCACTTTGTCTTGTTTACTTTGCCATCCTGCAGCATGTATTCTGACAGAAGGACTTCTATCCCAAGACGATAACCACACTTAAGCTGGAGAAAGGATGTAAAGACAGAGACAGAGAGCAGGCTGCGTGAATCCATACTTCATCTCATTACATGGGGGTAGTATTTCTAGCAAGTGTAATCACTAGTAACATTCTAAGCAAGGATAATTGATGGGGGAGTATACCAATTTTTTTAACCAAGCAATGAAAGAATGTAAAAATTATGAAAAGAGATAGCGCTAGAGAATAAAACATCACACAAGAAGATTGTGAGACACCGTTTCGTGAGGTGTCTAGCTTTCACTGCAATATGCTTTAGTTCTCTGAGACGTTTTGACATGTGCTAGACCAGACTTCTGGTTCTGGGTCCAGCATATAAGGAGAGAGTTTGGAAGTCATCCCTCCATGCTAACAAGCAAGAAGCTAAACAAACTGAAAATCAACAAATTTGTCCTTGATTTGTCAGAGAATTGAGGCCACACGGCAAACCATTATGCCCAGAATTGGAAAGACAGGCAGATACAAAGAATCACAACTTTTTGGAGAGGAAACCCACAAGCAAGAACCTCAGTAGGAACCAGTACTAGGTTAGGAAAACCTTAACTGCAATTGATAAATTGCTGGAAGCTCAACATGGACAAATCTAAAAACTAAAAACTATAGGGGAGCACAGTCTTAGAGGAGTCCCCACACTTTGGTAAGTTTTATCTCCAGGAGCCCTACCAGGGTCTCACAGTGAAGATGAGAGAAAAATGATCTCATTATTCTGAGAAGGGGAAGGGGAAAGTAGCAATACAGAAAAATGCCCAGGTCATTCTGTCCTTAAGGAGGCCAGACTTGAAGACGAACTATTTTACCAGATCCTAATCTACTGGATTTGTTTTCAGGGCCCAACTAACCTAGTAGAAGGGAAATACCCAATTCCAGCCCCCTCTAGTCATCCTATCCCATCTAAGGTGGTGGTGGTGGAAACTGAAAAACGTTTATAAAAGTCACAGTCCAGGGGCTTAGGCTCACTAAAAGATTAATCATAAGACTTTAGAACAGCTTCTTCCTCCAACCCATCCTCCCAATGTATCACTAGAGGCTATTTTACCACAGTTCCTTTTACCCAGTATGTTAGGTCAAGCTTTCAATGAAAAATTACAAGATATACTAAAAGGGAAAAAACGCAAAGATGGAACCAGCATTGAACTAGACTCCGGTCTTTGGCAGGAATTCTTGGGCCAGGAATTTATAATAACTATGATTAATATGCTAAGGGCTCTAAAGGAAAAAGCAGGAAACATGCAAGAACAGGTGGGTAATGTAAGCAGGAAGATGAAAACTCAAAAAAAAAAAAAATAGAAATAAAAAGTGCTGTAACCAACACGAAGAATGCCTTTGATGGGCTCATTAGTATACCCACTTTATTGAGGGAAGATCAGTGAGCTTGAGGATATGTCAACAGAAATTCCAGAACTAAAACAAAAGAGAGAAAAAAAAAAGAATGTAACAGAATATCCAAGAACTGTGGGCATCTAAAGAAGGCATAATGGGAATAGCAGAGGAGCAGAAAGAAAGAAACAAAAGAAATATTTGGAGCAACAGAGACGGAAAATTTCCTCAAATTAATGTTAGACTCTAAACCACAGATGGAGGAAACACAGAGAATGTCAAGCAAGATGAATTAAAAAAAAATCTACATCTAGGCATATCATATTTAAACTGCAGAAAATCAAAGAAAAAAGTCTTGAAAGAAGCCAGAGACAACACCTTACCTATAGAGGAATGAGGATAGGAATTATATCAAACTTCTCTTCAGAAATCATGCAAACAAGAAGAGAGTGAAGTGAAATATGTAAAGCGTAGGGAGAAAAACAAACAAACACTAACTTAAAATTCTGTATCCTATAAAATTATCTTTCAAAGTGAAGGAGACATACTTTCTCAAAAAACAAAAATTGAGGGAATTTATTGCCAGCAAACATACTTTATAAGAAATGTTAAAGAAGTTTTCCAGAGAAAAGGAAAATGATACATCAGAAACTCAAGCTATATAAAGAAGAGCATAAAAGAAGGAATAAGTGAAAATAAAATTAAAACGTTCATTATTGTATTCATTGTATTCATAACTGAACAGAAAACAATTTGTTCAAAATAATAATAGCAACAATGTGTTTGACATGTACAGCGAACTTTGCACTACCCAAGAAACAGTATATCATTATTTGAAAGTAAAACTGGATAAATTGTAATGTATCCTGAAGACACTAGAGAAGCAACTTAAAGCATAAAATAAACAACCAGGAAGTAATATTAACATGCTATGAAAAATAGAATCCATGAAATATGGAATTAAAATCACAAAACAGATAACAGGAAAAGAGTGGAAGACAAAAACAGGAACAAAGATCAGGTACTAAATAGGAAACGGTTACAAGTGTAGGAGGTATTAACCAAATTATACAAATAATCACATTAATGTCAATGGTCTAAATATACCAATTAAAAGATCATCAGAATGAATTAAAAAAAACACAACTATTATGTACAAGAAACACACTTTAAATATAAAGACACACGTCAATTAAAAATAAAGGGATGGAGAAATATATATCATGCCAACTCTAATTAAAGAAAGCTGATGTCAAAGCAAGGACAATTACCAGGAATAAAGATAGACATTACATAAGGATAAAGGGCCAATTCTCTAAGAAGACCTAAGAACCCTTAATATGTATGCATTTAATGAAAGAGTATCAAAATACATGAGGAAAACCTGATAGAACTGCAAGGAGAAACAGATTAATCCATCATAATAGTTGGAGACTTCAAAACCTTCTATCACTCAAATGCTTTTATTTATTTTTGAGAGAAAGAGAGAGAGAGGGAAAGCAAGAGAGACAGACAGAGCATGAGCAGGGGAAGGGCAGAGAGAGAGGATGACACAGAATCTGAAGCAGGCTCCAGGGTCTGAGTTCTTAGCACAGAGCCCAACCTGGGGCTTGAACTAGTGAACCGTGAGATCATGACCTGAGCCAAAGAACTTAATCGACTAAGCTACCCAGATGCTCCAGCACCTTCTATCATTAATGGACAGATCCAGCAGGCAAAAAATCAGTGAGGATATAGTTGAATTCCACAGTGCCATCAAATAACTCAATATAAATGACATCTATAAAATACCTCATCCCAGAACAGAACAGTCTTCTCAAGGAAGACTTGAGAAGTCTTCTCACATGGAAGACACACCAAGACAGACTACATTCTGGGCCTTAAAACAGATCTTAGCAAATTTGAAAGAATAGAAATCATACAATGTCTGCTTTCAGACTATAATGGAATTACTCTGGAAATCAATAATAGAAAGGTAGCTGGAAAATCCCCCAATACTTGGAGATTAAACAACACATTTTTACATAACTTATAGGTCAAAGAAGAAACCTCAAGAAAAATTTAAGGATATTTTAAGTAAATGAAAGTAAAAATACAATAAAAATATGAAAATTTGTGGGATGCAGGGAAAACAGTGTTTACAGGGAAATTCATAGTACTGATTGCAAACATTAGGAAAGAAGGAACATATCAAACCAATAATCTAAGCTTCCATCTTAGATAATAAGAAAAAGAAAAGGAAATTAAATCTAGAGTAAGCAGAAGAAAAGAAATAATAAAAATTAGAGCATAAATCAAAGATATTAAAAAAAGGAAAATCCATTGAGAAAATCAATGAAACCAAAAGCTGGTTCTTTGAAAAGATCAGTAATAACCAGGAAAACTAAGAGAAGAAGAGAGATGACACAAATTACTAATATCAAAAATGAAAGAGGGGATATTACTACAGATCTCATGGACATTAGAAGAATAATAATTAAGGAACATTAAGGAATAATAATTAATAATTAAGGAACACTAAGGGTGCCCTAGTGGCTCATTCGGTTAAGCATCAGACTCTTGGTTTTGGCTCAGGTCATGATCTTGAAGTTTTGAGTTCAAGCCCTGCATCTGGTTCTGTGCTGGCAGCACAGAGCTTGCTCGGGATTCTTTGTCTCCCTCTCTCTCTGGGCCTCCACACTAGCACTATCTCTCTCTGAAAATAAATAAACTTAAAAAAAAAAAAAAAAAAGAAGGAATATTATGAACGACTCCATGCTCACACATTTGTTAATTTAGATAAGATGCACAAATCCTTGAAAGACAATTTGCCAAAGCTCATAAAGAAGAAATAGACAATCTGAATACACATACATTTATGAAATAAATTGAATCAGTAATTAATAACCTTCTGGCGTGCCTGGGTGGCACAGTAGGTCAAGCATTGGACTCTTGATTTTGGCTCAGGTCATAATTTTAAATTTTGTGATCTGGGCTCTGTGCCAACAGTGTGGAGCCTGCTTGGGATTCTCTCTCTCCCTCTCTCTGCCCCTCTTCCACTTGGATGTACATGAGTGGTCTCCCTCTCCCTCTCTCAAAATATATAAATAAACATTTAATAACAATAATAATTAATAACTTTTCAAAACAGAAAGTACCAGATTCAGACGGATTCACTGGTAAATTCTACCAAACATTTAAGGAAGAAATTATACCAATGTTCTACAGTTTCTTCTGAAGGACAGAAGCAAAGGGAATACTTCCTAACTTCTTCTATGAGGCTAACATTATTCTCAAACCAAAACCAGATAAACACATTAAAAGAAAATTACAGACCAATATCTTTCAAGAACATACAGGAAATAATCCTCGAGAGAAATATAAGCAAATCAAATCCAACCATGTATAAAAAGAACTATATACCATGACCAAGTAGGATTGATTCTTTTTTTTTTTTTTTATGTTTTTATTTATTTTCGAGAGAGAGAGAGACAGAGCATGAGCAGGGAAGGGGCAGAGAGAGAGGGAGACACAGAATCGGAAGCAGGCTCCAGGTTCTGAGCCATCAGCACAGAGCCCGATGCAGGGCTCGAACTCACAGACTGTGAGATCATGACCTGAGCCGAAGTCGGACGCTCAACCGACTGAGCTACCCAGGCGCCCCCAAGTAGGATTGATTCTAAACATGCAAAGCCAGTTCAATGTCCAAAAATCAAATTAATGTAATCTATCACAACAAGCTACAAAAGAAAATTCACATGTTTACGTCAATGGATGCAGAAAATGCCTTTGACAAAATCCAACCACAATTCATGATAAAAACTGAGGAACCAGAAATTGAGGGGAGCATCGCAACTTGATTAAAAAACATACACAAAAACCTAAAGCTAAATAATACTTAATGATGAGAAACTATAAGCTTTCTCACTAATATCAGGAAGAAGACAAGGATGTCCTGTTTCACCTCTTCTTTTCAACATTACACTGGCAGACTAAGCTAATGTAATAAAACAAGAAAAGGAAATAGAAGGTATACAGACAGGGAAGGAAGAAATAAACTGTACTTGTTAGCAGACGACATGCCTGTCAACGTAGAAAACCTATAGAGAGAGAATCGACAAAAATACTCCTTGAAGCAACAGTGATTATAGAGAGGTTTTATATGTTTATATGCTAAACATACAAAGTCAACTGCTTTTCTGCATACCAGCAATGAACAACTGGGATGTGAAATTTAAAAAAAATGCAATGCCATTTAATTAGCATCCCCCAAAATAGAATAGGTATAAATCTAACAAAATATATACAAGAGCAAAATACATATATTAAGAAAAACTACAAAACTCTGGTGAAAGAAATCAAAGAGCTAAATAAGTGGAGAGATACTTATTACATGTTCATGGATAAAAAGACTCAAATTGTAAATATACCAATTTTCCCCATCTAATATATAGATTCAACACAATACCAATGAAAATCTCAGCAAGCTATTTGTGGATATAGACAAATTGATTCTAAAGTTTATATGGAGAGGCAAAAGACTCAGAATCAGCAATACAATATTGAAGGAGAAGAATAAAATTAGAGGACCGACACTATCCAATTTCAGGCAACAAACAGTCCTAAAATAACTGACATCGACATGAGAAAAAATTAATCCAGACACAGACTTTACACCCTTTAAAATAGTACCTCAAATATTAACTCACAGACCTAAATGTAAATTGCAAAACTAAATACAAAGACAAAAACAAAAACAACCCCACCCCCTTGTGAGAACGTAACGTAGGAGAAAATCTAGATGACCTTGGTTTGGTGCAATGATGAAAAGGTATGATCATTGAAAGAAATAACTGATATGTTGGACTTAATTAAAATTAAACATTAAGACTTCTGCTCCACCACAGATGCGCTTAAGAGAATGAGAAGACAAGACACAGACTAGGAGAAAGTATCTCTAAAAGATATATCTAATAAAATACCGTTATTCAAAATATATAAAGAACCATTAAGACTCAACAGTAAGAAAACAACTGATTAATAATGAGCAGAAGATCTAGATACTCACCAAGGAAGATATACAGATGACAAATAAGCATATGAAAAGATTGTTAATGTCATACGTCATTAGGGAACCGCAGATTGAAACAATGAAATACCACTACATACCTATCAGAATGGTGAAAATCCAAAATGTTGGCAAGGATGTGGAGCAACAGGAATTCTCATTCATTGCTGCTGAGAATGCAAAATGGTACAAGCACTTTGGAAGTCAGTTTGGCAGTTTCCTACAAAACTATGCATACTCTAACCATTTGCAATAGCAATCACATCCTTTGGAATTTACTCAAAGGAGTTGAAAACTAGTATCCACAGAAAAACCTGCACATGTATATTTAAACTAGCTTTATTTATAACTGCCCAAACTTAGAAGCAACTAAAAGGTCCTTTCAGCAGGTGAATGGATATAAAAAGTTGTACATTTGAACAATGAAACAGTATTTGGCACTAAAATCAAATAAGGTATCAAGCCATTAAAAGACATGGAAGAAACTTAAGTGCATATTACTAAGTGAAAAAGCCAATTTGTAAATGCTACTTACTGTATGATTCCAACTTACAACATTCTAGGAAAGGCAAAACTATGAAGACAGTTATAGATAGGGGGTTGCTAGGGGTTGAGGAGAAGAAAGATGAAGATAAAGAACAGAGAGGAATTTAAGGACAGTGAAACTATTATGCATAATACTATAATGGTGGATATATGTCATTATACATTTGCCAAAACCCAGAGTATACAACACCAAGAGTGAACCCTAATGTAAAAAAAAAAAAAAAAAAAAGAGAGAGACCTTGGATGATAATGATGTGCCAATGTAGTTTCATAAAAGGTAACAAATGTACCATCTTGGCGTGGGATGTTGATAGCGTGGGAGGCTGTGTATGGGAAGTGAATGGGAACTCTCTACTTTCAATTTTGCTGTGAATCTAAAATTTCTCCAAGAAGAAAGTCTATTTTAAAAATTTGTGCTAGGCATTTGATGAGCTTGATAGCAGAGATTATGTTTCTAACAGAAAAAAAAATCTTGTGTTAGTGAATGAAATTTTTTTTAAAGAATGAATGTTATGTTGAAGCACAGATGAATTTAATTAAAGCAAATGCAAGACAACTTATGCTAAAAGCATTGGGGATTAAGTTCTATAAGTGTATCTAAAAACTAATGGTGATATTGAAGTCTTAATAGAAATGTCTTGTTAAGTTTTAAGGATCAAAATTGTTACTTTTTGGGGAGATGTGTGTCTATGGAGAATACTGTTTGAAGACTCAGATAAGGCTTAACCTTGTGTATGTATGTACTTTTTCATTTAGAAGTGATTTCTGCACAAATGCTCAGCGGTGAATGGTGTATGGGTCTGGGTTTTTGCCCTCTCGCCAAAAAATGGGGTTAGGCTCTGGCATGAAGAATGTGTAAGGCTATTCACTAGTGAGAGTAGGAAGTCTAAAAAGCTCTCACCACGGCAGGGTTACTGAAGGGCAGGTCTGAGTGACAGCAATTGGGCAGTCCATCCAACCAAATGACCACGTTGGGAAAAAGCCTACGTCTCGGTCTGGCTATTCAGGCCTTGTCTCTAGGTGCACTCAGGTCATACGTTGTGCGCCTTCACTGGCGTCTGCGTGGTCTACAGGGGTGCCGGGGAGCGTAAGGGGACCCTATGCTTCAGTGCTGGGTACAGGCTTTGTGAAATGCGGCTCAAGGCAATCATCAAGCTTGTTTCTCCAGTATATCTCACCTCTCACACTGAAGGATCACTGGCGAATTGCCCACACTATAGTGCCTACAGGGGCTCTGGCACTAGAATGGAACCTGGTGGTAGCACCTGGGAAAAGGGCACAGAGGTTACCCCGGTGCAGGAGGACATGGTGAGAACCAGGTCAAGGCCTTTTTGCCGGCGTCACCTCTCCTGTCCTGGGGCTGCCTCCTGCCCACTGAGCCTGGCTATCTGCTGGCAAAGCCATCTCTGATCCATCTGCCCACCGGGTCTCGGCAGAGGAGGTCCAGCCAGCAGCAGCTAGGAGAGGCGATGGTGTGCTCGTGTCCTAGGGCACGTCTTCTTGCTGACTGTGCTGCCCCGCATGCCGGAAGCAGAAGTGTAGGTCCAGCGCATTCGAGTTGTACCCGCTGGCCTCAGCCGAGGTGAAGATGATTGGCCTCCATCACAGCCTCTCCAGATTCTTCTGGTAGCTCCTCTGGAAGTCCTGGCCATACCTGGAAAGGCCCCAGGGTCAGGAATGTGAGGCCCACATCCAGATACGCTTGCCACACCACAGCTCCTCCAGGGTATCCTTCATGTACTGGGACCTTGCGCATGCGCGAGGAAGCGGAAGAGCGTCCGGTGATGGGCGGAGCCGAACTGGCCGGCCTCTCCGGGTGCAGTCGTGCCTGCGGCCCCACCTACCGCCCTGCGGCAGCCGGTCCCGCTACAATCTCAGATGCCTTTGGCCTCTAGCTTCCTGGCTGAGAGGATCGGCAGTCGGAGCACCAGGTCCTTGTATACAGCCCGCTGGACAGAGTTGCTCGTGACGACCCTTTACTGGTGGTGCGGCAGCTGCAGGACTTCTCAGGCCCACAGGCCACAGTGAATGAGGGCAGGGCAATGGCCCAGCTCCAGCCTTTCCTCAGGGCAGGTAGGAGAAGTCAAGGGAAGGGCAGAAGTGCACCTGAAAGACAGGGCGTGGGTGGGCAAGTGTGCTAGGCGGGTTAGTCCATGGTACTGGGGGCCTGAGCAGCAAGGAGAAGGGATGTGGTGGGTCAGGGTCCTGAGGACCCCGTTCGCCAAAGCTGACGTGGCCCAGAACGTGACCTCTGAATCGTTGAGGCTCCTGTGCCAGACCAAGCGCCACCCGGCGGAGGGGAAGTGCAAAACCCCAGAGGGAACCTACCCCACTGCAGTATAGAGTGTGTGTTCTCATTCAGTGGATCCCAGGCTGTGGGTGCTTTCCAGCACCTCAGGTTTGGACTGCTATCAGTTCGCACTTTTGGGCGCATCCCGTCCACCTCAGGTTTTTTGTTTGTTTGGTTGGTTGGTTGGTTTTGTTTGTTTGTTTGTTTGTTTTAATCAGTGTCTCTCTCACTAATGGGCCCACTGTCACATTGGGGATTCCTCTTTGCTTCTGGCTCTTGCTTTCTGTATGCGTTTCCACCTCTGCTTGAGAACTTTATTGCTGTCTTGGTTGTTCTGAGTCATCTCGGGTACTCTCGGCATTTGGGGAATGTCCCCACTGGGGGGGGAGATGATATTCCCAAGGGAGAACCTCCGT
This sequence comes from Panthera uncia, assembly GCF_023721935.1. Lineage (NCBI taxonomy): Eukaryota > Metazoa > Chordata > Mammalia > Carnivora > Felidae > Panthera > Panthera uncia. Next base: position 24,032,141 of record NW_026057584.1, read on the forward strand.
GGGGACTGATCTACCACCAAGATATCCAAGCAGGGATTGTCAGAATACTCAGGCCCTTTTCAACTATTAGAGGGTTCAACTCTATTCTTTTTTCTTTTCATTAAAATATTGCTGTGCTCTCATTGTGGATTCTCATGCTTTTGTAAGAAATAATACAGAGGTATTCCCACGTACCATTTACTCACTTTCCCCCATGGATAATGTCTTGGAAAATTGTAATACAGTATAATAACCAGGATCCAGACCTCCATATACTGTATATACAGCCCGTTTCCTCACTGCAAGGATCCTTCTCATTGCCTTTTCATCACTATATCACCTCCCTTATGCCCATTTCCCTAATGCTTGGCAAATACTAAGTTATTCCCCATTTCCAGAGTTCTGCCATTTCAAGAATTCTGTATAAATGCAAATTGTATGGTATATATCTTCGGGGAATTAAATTTTTCCTTCAACATCATTCTCTGGAGATTCATTCAGAGTGTCCACTATATAAACCCTAACCACCTGTTTTCTGTATTGGGAAGTGAGTACCCCAGTGTACAAATATATCAATACTTTGTCTCCTTTTTATTTGCTGAATGGTATCCTATGGTATGAATTGCCACAGTCAGTTTAACCATCCACCTTTATTTACTTATTTTTTAACCCCCTTTTTAAAATGATTATTTATTTTGAGAGAGAGTGTGTGTGTTTATGCACATGCATGAGCAGGGGAGGGGCAGAGAGAGAGGGAGAGAGAGAATCCCAAGCAGGCTCGATGCTCAGCCCTTAGCCTGAGCCACCAATTGAGCCCCCCAAGCACCCCTAACTGTTCATCCTTTAGAAGGATATAGAGGTTGTCTCGTGTTTTGGGCTATGAAAAAACATGCTACTGTTAACATTCCTGTACTGGTTTTTGCAAGAACCTAGGTTTTCATTTCTCTGGGGTAGATCTAGAATTGTGATCACTGAGTTTTGATGGTTGCAAATTTAGTGCTTTATGAAATGCCCAGAATGTTTTCCAGAGTGACTGTACCATTTTACATTCCCACCAGCAATGTGTGAGTAATCAGTTTCCTTCTCTAGTGTCTTCAAAGTCTCTTACCTTCACTACAAACAAAAGTATAGTCTATGTTGGCCTAGCAATTTACTTTTGGACCCCTAAAATCAATGATCTATTCTTATTGCCAAAAAATCAAATAGAAATTATTCAGCAGTGTATAACTGAAAATTTTATTTTATGAAAATAAAGTGGCTTAAGTTTATTTTGCATTTTAAAGATAATAACTAAATAATAGCATTAAAACCAATTTCGAATAACTTATATAAGCACCTTCTGTTAATATTCTGTTATTTTATAGACATGCTACCCTTTCTGTGGGAGATTTTCTCACTTTCAGCATAAAATGAAGAAAATTATTTTTAAGCCAACTTATGATGGTATCTTAAAGAGGCCCCTATAATGCATCTTAAAAACACATACGTATGGATAGCTAAAGAAGTATTATATTCATTAGGATGTCACAATAGTTTGTATATGCCTAAATTTTAATTACAGAAAATTATAATTTTAATCTTATCAGATTATACCAAAGAGATCAATTTCAGTTTTTTTTCTTAAGGAGCTTAATTTTTTTTTCAAAGATAAAGAGTTTGGCTCTGTCTTCAGACAACAAGTGAAATACTCTTATTCAGAGCACAACTGCAATAAATACTGTTTCAGTTACATTTTTAAGAGGAGTTCTCATCTACTTGTTTGTTTATTCACATTGATTTTTAAAAAAATCTGTTGGGGTGCCTGGGTGGCTCAGTCGGCTGAGCGTACGACTTTGGCTTGGGTCATGATCTTACAATCTGTGGGTTTGAGCCCCGCATCAGGCTCTGTGCTGACAGCTCAGAGCCTGGAGCCTGCTTCCAATTCTGTGTCTCCCTTTCTCTCTGACCCTCCCCTGTTCATGCTCTCTCTCTCTGTCTCAAAAATAAATAAATATTAAAAAAAAATTTTTTTTTAAATCTGTTAACTGATAGATTTGCATTTCCTTTTGGATTGTATAAATACAACTTTGAAAAACATTTATTTGTATTGTATTCCCTATTATAAGTACAGAAACATATCAATTTAGGACTAGTGAATGTTAAGCACATAGAAAAAATGTGAACATTTACTTTATGTAACTCATTTTCCAATAATGACCATTTTTCAACTGTTTTGCTTCTGATTCTTAAAATTATTTATCAATAATATGAAAATATGCAACATGTTCAGTTTAAAGTAGTATACCATCATATCAGCATATTTTATATTTTTTTCTTTTTTAGTATTCTTTAAAATTATAAATATAATAGACGAATATAATATAATAGATAAAAGTAATAGATGACCTTAAAAATTTTTAAATAGAGAAGTATAAATAAGCAATCAGGGGCACCTGGGTGGCTCAGTCAGTTAAGTGTCTGACTTCTGCTCAGGTCATGATCACGTGGTTCATGAGTTTGAGCCCCTTGTTGAACTCTGTGCTGACAGCTCAGAGCCCAGAGCCTGGTTCAGATTCTTGTCTCCCTCTCTCTGCCCCTTCCTTACTCATACTCTGTCTCTCTTTCTCTCTCAAAAATAAACAATAATCAAAGTCTTCTACTCATTTTCAAGAATTGGAGGTATATCCACTGAGACTTCTTTTTCTACCTTTTCAAACCATATTTTTCAATATGTATATACTTATACATTTTGTCACATTAAATTTGTCATCTCCGTAATATCTTGTAACTAACTTTTTTCATGTAACCTTATATTACAAACATCTACCTTGAATCAAGTTCCTTAGAAAACAGAGTTTCCCGGAAAAGCTGGTGGGCTAATTTATTAGTAAGTACAGTCCCAACCAATTACCACCTTAACAGCTAGGACACAGATTCTATTGAAACGAATGGAGTTGGTGGTACATTCTGGTGTCTAAAGCATATCTTTCCACGTTTGCTATGTCTTATAGCTTATTCATTTATATGGCTGAATAGAATTTCATTGAATGGACGGACTATAATTTATTTACATATCCTAACAATGATAATTTAAATGATAATAGGGAGAAAGGTAGTGAGAAAGGAAAAAATGAAAAGAGCTCGGGGGCACTTGGGCTGCTCAGTCTGGTAGTTGGATTCCTGATTTTGGTTTAGGTCATGATCTCAGGGAGATAGCCCTGAGTCAGGTTCTGTGCTGACAATGCTGAGGCCTGCTTGGGACTCTCTCTCCCTCTCTTTCTACCCCTCTCCCACTGCACGCACACTCTTTCCCTCTCAAAGAAAGAGAGAAAGAAAGAAAATGTTAAAAAAAAAAAAAAAAAAAAAGAAGGCATAACATTGAATACAAGTCTTGGGTCAGGACCATGTCATTGAATTCTCCCCATCCGAAACTCCAAACTCCACTCTTGTCTCCATTTAACTCTCTCAAGATCTGCTCCCAGCTGATATATATTATTAGTTAGATCCTGAAATGCCTTTAACATGACAGCTGGTACTGCATTTCTGTAATCAACTGTGCTAAGTTCTGACTTGGTTATTGCTCTAGAAGCAGTGAGAAACTCTGAGGGCAAATCTTTGGGTCTTGCAAATTTCCAGTTTCAGTGCAGTCATTAAATAGTCCCAAGGCAAGCAGAGGCTGTCCTGGTCTGGTGAGGAAGATAAGGCTGCTTCTATCAGCCAGGAGAACTTTGGAGAGTTCAGGAGTCAAGATTCCTAAGCTTATCCTCCCAAGTGTCCTTGTGCCAGATCTGAGGGTCTCAATCTTTTCTATCAGAGTCCTGGCTTTGACATGGGAAAACTCCTGAGGCTGTACAATTAGTTTCCTTTGCAGTTGTAACATTGTTATCATCAAATTCTGTTCTTTATTTTCACCAGTCTGTCCTGAGGCTTCAAAAGATGAGAATCTCCTTTAAGGGTGCCACAGAAGCCCTCTGGGTTCTGAGAATGCTTTAAGTTAGTAATAAACTGCCTTGGGTCTATCATTTTCTTTTTAAAAGTTATCTGGCCTTGTTAAAAGCTTGTTTCACTATCTTTTTATCTGTCATTTTCTCCACAGTGATTAAGCACTGCAGATACGTGGCCCCCTTCTTTCACCTCTACCTCAAGCCAGTTAACCACTGATGAAAGTTTAATTGTGATGCCATTGTTTGCCATGAGTTATCAGGGTCATACTTAACACCAGCAATTGTGTCTCTCTTGCTTTCAGGCAGATGAGCATCTAACTCCAAAATCCTATCCCAAAGATCTATGTTCTAGAATTTCTGGTACTAATTGTTTGAACCCTTATATTAATTTTCAGAGGCTGCTATTACAAATTACCATAAACTGAATGGCTTGAAACAACAGAAATTTATTATCTACCAGTTCTAGAAGCTAGAAGTTCAAAATCAAGGTGTTGATAAGAGCTTACTCCTTCTGAACTAAAAGAGGATCCTTTCTTGTCTTTTCTAGTTTCTGGTTGACCCATGAGTTCCTTAGCTTGTGGCAAGGTTAACTCCAATTTCTAAGTCTTCATGAGATACTCTCCCTATGTGTCTGTGTCTCATCTCCTCTTCTTATAAGGATATCAGTAATATTGGATTAAAGGCTAGCCCCACTTTAGCATGACCTCTCTTAACTAATTATATCTGCAATGACCCCATTTTTAATAAGGTCACATTCTGAGATATTGGGGGTTAAGATGTAAATATATCTTCAGTGGAGGGGAACAATTTAACTAAGAATGTTTCTTAGAAAAAGAGCCTGAGCAAACGATTAAGTGCTGATGCTCTTTATTTGAGAAGTTCAATGCCTGGGCTGTGAGAATAAAGGAAAAGGGAAGCAGAACAGAGAGGAATAAGGAATAATTATTGGTAAAATGTTATCATTCTAGCTGTACCTCACAACCAACCACAGTAAAACACAGTAGTTTGCAAGGCAGATGTGCTTACTTGCCCCAAATTCAAACTCAAACAAGTCCATCCCAAGGAGTGAGGAAAGAGGACTTATTTCTTGCTTTGTACCCTCCCGCATCCTGTCTGCCATTGCTTAGAATTTATCCCATAGAACCTTAACTCCTCTATAACTGGGTTGGGTTATCTAGACTGTTTAGCTACTGCTTGGGAAATCCTGCAGTGTGGTATTTCATCCATGTCAGGAAGCAGTGAGAGGAGCCAGAAACTTCAGGAATGTGACTGTACAGATATGTGAAGAGCTCTTAGGTTTTATCTTTGGGTCATCGCTATTTGTTCTATATTCCTAAGGAAGAGGAGTAAGAGTTAGTTGTCATGCCTTTTTCCAGTGTGATTATATAATTAATTACTCTGATATTTTTTTACAGTCTAGTTGTGCTGTTTGTAATTGTAACTCTGAGCATGGAGAACCTTTGAGAATCCCTTGGAAAATCAGACTCCTTTTCTATTCTATTTAGGATATTTGAGACCATAGTTTCCCTGCTGTGATTTCCCCAATGATCAGATGTTGTCTGCATTTTCTCTTCTAGTATTTTCTCCAGATGTCATCAGAATCTCTTTTTTTCCAGTACTGCTAATTTTTATTTAAATTTTTTCCCCTGTAACTTCAGTGTCACCAGGAGCAAGAGAAAAATAAGAGAATTATGCAGTTCTCCTATCTTGAACTGAATGCCCATTTGTTTAATTATTTTATTGTAAGAGTAAGTGTATGATCGTGCACAATTAATTTTACCTCACTAGGACTCTTTCTGCAAGGTGTTATTGATGCCACGGGTATTTGGAAAAGTAAATGTTCTGTAAGGTGATTTTAACCTCAGTACACTGTATAACAACAACCTGTTAGCACATTATATTAACAGAATTTTTTTTTTGTCCTAGTGATCTTTTCAACCCTCTGACCTTCCAAATACCTCCCTGTACTTCAGCTATTTAAAAATAGTAGTTAAAAATGAAAGAAAGAAGGAAGAGAGGCAGGAAGGGAGGAAAGAAGGAAAGAAAGGAAGGAAAACAGAAATAAAAAGAAAAAAAAATTAAGGCCACAAGATATTTTTGTGTATGTGTCTAATTTGGGTCTATAATCCAATTGTTTTGTCTTCCTCTTAACTTTGAAGCTTGGAGTATAACACTGCTTTATTTTCTTACTTTTGTCCAATAGTAGATTTGATTAAATGTTGGCATCGAAATATCTTAATTCCTTCTGTGTCATGAACTTAAAATTTCCAATTCATTATCAGGAAATTTTATTTATTCATAGAATAAATAGAATGGCATAGATGAAAGGGAGATGGGCAACAGACATAAACAAATGTTTGTTCCCCCTCCTCAAAGAAATAACAATTTGAGATTATTAAGACAGATCTGAGCCCAAATATTACAAAATATTACTTGGTCAGGAAAGAGGAGTATACTGTGTACAAGATGTATGAAGATGCCCACATCATGGTTCTAATTGAAATTGTAAGTATTGGGCACATCCTGCTTGTAAATTACACTATAATAGATTTACTACTAAGTTCTTCTGCATTTAAAAGTTAAAGTTATTTTCCATTTAGGAGTTAAAGATTAAACCATTTTGAGGGTAATTAACATAAGGAAGAAAAATGATAAGATCCTTGAGAAGAGACCACAATTAGAGATTTAGAGAAGTTTAGTAGATAAAGAAATGGGTTCATTGGCTAGAGAGGCCTTTCCTGACCATCCTCTCCATTCTTCTTTCTTTTCTTCTCTCTCCTGAGCTCCCTACCCTGCTTTACTTATTTTCACCACATTTACCACTACTCTGTGACATTTCAGTAATTATTTATTACCGACCTATCCCATTAGAATTTAAGCTCCATGAGGAAATGGCTTATTTCTATTTGTTGTATCCTCAGTTCTTAGGACCATGTTGTGTATATGGCTAGTTTTCAATAAATAGTTACTGAATGAAAGAATGAACTATATAAATGATTTTTAAAAATACTTTAAACACCCATCTAATGCTGGAACTGCCTAAATAACACATTGCTAAAGAGTAATCTAGGCAGTGTTACTATGGCATTCACTTTTAGTTATGGGGAACCTTCTGCTTTCCAAGGCAGTTCATTTTGTCTTCAGAAAATTTGACCATTAACGACATCTCTCTCTCTGATTAAAAGAAAAAAAGGTCTTGTTTTATACTTTAAACTAGTAAAGTACAATGGTAATTATTCTACCATATGGCAGTCTTTAATATATTTGGATACAGTTTGGATACCATTACTCTCCTGAGTGGTCTTTTGTTATTAGCCCTCAATCTCTTCAATTATTACTACTAAGGCATGATTTATGTTCTGTGTTAGTACATGGCTTTTTCTTCAAATAGGCATAGTGACACAATAAGAAAGAGAATTCAGAAGTATGTAACTGTGGCCTAACAAGAATTTCTTTATATGATAATAAAGTGAATCCCTGTGGGAAAATTCTCCGCTTCCCTTCCAAAAGGCAGTGAGTCTTTGGTTCTAGGGTCTTCTTTTGGGGTGGATTCTTAACTCTGCAAATTCAGGAAGAGGAACTGAGGAGGCAAGAGTTGCCTCATCTACTCATACATATCTTCGATTTCATCTATGATTTTTGCTCTTATTTTCTTTGCTGATCAAAGAAAATTTCAATAATTTCAATACTGTCACATTTAACTTGTCATTTACATCAGTTACTAAAACCAGATCAGTTTTTGTGGTTGGTCCTAGTTTTAGTTGATCCTAAGTCTTTTCTCCTGTCCTCTTCTCAGAGTACATCACAAGCCACATATGGCATTCAAAATAAACCAAAATTTCCAGGTGTAGTTTTTAAGTTTATTTATTTTTGAGATGGAAACAACATGAGCGGGGGGAGGGGCAAAAAGAGAGAGAGGGAGAATCCCAAGCAGGATGGACACTGCCAGCACAGAGCCCCATAAGGGGCTCGAACTCATGAAACCACAAGATCAAGACCTGAGCTGGAACCAAGAGTCAGAGGCTTAACCGACTGAGCCACCCAGGTGCACCTCTGGGTGTGGTTTGATAAACGTAATTCCAGGCTTGGATTATCACTTCTTTTGTTCAGTTAATGCTGCCCGAAACCTAATCTCCTTTTTGGAGAATCCATCACACTCATGACTCACCTTGACTTTGCCTTTGATCCGTATTGTCTCTTCTGTGCCAAACCTGTGCCATTGGCTTTTTGAACTTGAGAGCAAATCCCAAGATTTACTACTATGAGATTTATTCAGTTGCTCCATTGGCCAAGTTTTTTTTCATCCCATGTCAAGATCCTTTCTGGATTCTAATCCTTTCATCCTGGTTAGTCACTGCCCCACTCAGCAATCTGTAAATCAGGCTTTGATAAGCAGTTCTATATTTGTAAATCAATAGTAAAAGTGAACTGAATAGGAGCAAGTAAAGGAACTGTGATGCACATACAATTCCCTTTAGGTTTTCATTTGTCTAATTTTCAGTAGACTTTAGATATATTTGTTTGACCTATTATTGATTCATATAATTATCTTTGCTCTAGACCATATTTCTCCATATTGTCCAAAAGGAGTTCCTGAGAACTTGTGTCAAACACCTTCCTAAAGTCCTTATAGACTAAGGTTACCAGGTTTTACAGATGTAATGGCATAGTCCCTTTATAAAGGTGTGCAGGATATTCTTCCTGACTCTTCCAACTCACTCTCCACCCTGCTTCGTGCCCCTGGAAGCATTATATTGACTAGATTCCATCGTTCTATTCAGTCAGGAATTGTAAAAGGGCAGGAAAATAATGAGATTAAGGTATGTGTTTTTCCAGATCCCTGTCTTTACAGTCACAATAATCAGTGGCTTAGTATAAGTGGCTCAGTTTTTCTACCAATTCCTCTCCTTCAGCTAAAGATACAACTATAACTCTCTCCAGGTCCTCCTATGTGTTTCCCTCCTTTGTGCTTGAAATCTAAGGGTCAGGGAGGGTTGCAGAAGGTTTGCAACCTGTGTGGTCAAGAGGGCCCTGTGCTTGGTTTGATGCTCTTTGGTCCCTGTCTTGAAATTCTTAATAAATTATGAATAAAGGGCTCTGCATTTCCATTTTGCCCTAGGTCCTGCAAACTGTGTAGCCAGTCCTGCATGGGATGGTACTAGTTCTCCATAGCTGCTTCATTGTCCCTCTAAACTTCCTTTAACCATACCCCATGCTCTCGAAGAGGTTCCTTTATGAATTTTCTTGAGTGTCCCTCTGGTTGTGTGTGTTCCATGCCAGGACCCTGACTATAAAGAAAGAAATTAGAAGAGTATGATTTATTGGCTCCTACTAATCATGGCTTCTTTAGGTTTTCTGAACATAGTCTTTTATAAAAAGTTTTAAAATCTTAGCTGATGAAATCAGTGTAACTCTTATCTCTAATTTTTCAAATCTCCTTTCATCCCAGTTTGCAAAATTCATTGGCATTTGCCTATCACCAGTTTTATTACCCTTTATCGTTCTTGACAGCCCCTGAAAGTTCACTGCCAATGTTTGCTTTAATGATCTAGTTTGCAAGTTCCTTAGAGACCTTTTGAGATAATTCAAGACCAGAAGCTAACCTATCTTTCCTGCATTGAAACTCCAATGAATTCCCTATCAATGTTTTATCTTTTTTCAATACAAACAAAAGTTTTCTTTTTCTTTTTTGTTATTAGTCATTAATGATTTCAAACAGAGCACATTTTATTCCTTACCTTCTACTTGCTCTGATCAAAGGATAAAAAAGCTTATTTGATTGATTGACTGATTCATTGGTAAACCAGTTTATCTGGTGTCATAGACTTCCATAATCTATTGATTCTGTGCCACTCTCTAATAGGAATTCTTAGGTATGTTTTTTTTTTTTCTATCTCATCTTTTGAAAATGTTGAGAAAACAAAGATATTAACATAAATATTTAGAGACTTTGGTCAGCCTCCCACTTCCCTATAGCTCTAAGAGAATTCTTTATTATTTTTGATCTTTAGGGCTAGGCTTTTACATTTTGATTTGGGTCCTTAGAACAGAGAAAGACCAAATTGATTTTTAACAGAAAAAGCCCTAGAAAAATAAGTGGTTATAGGCATTTGAGTTTGGACTAAAAATGGAAGGTTTTAGGGAACAGTTAAAGGGAAGAATCCAGAAAGATGTTTAGTGTTAGGGAAGCACCTGCCATGAAAATGGATGAGGAATAAAGAGAAGGTATATGGTATTTTTATATAGCATCTCTTAAGAGACTTCTGTAAAGATCTGAATTACTTTTCCATGCTTTCTTGGCAGTTGTTGAATTGCATACATCACCATGCTTAGGACAGCCATGAAAAGGGCCAATGATGTTTGGACTTTATATATGTCCCTTTAAAATCTGAGCTCAGCAACCACATTGGTTTCTGTAGGATATCTGGACTTTTTCTTCCTCTGTGGCTTCATTTGCAATTGCACAGTCGGAATTACATTTATGTGAACTCCTGGAATCATCTCAGTATCTCCTGGAATTGACTCAGTATTTCCTGGCATAAAATCCAAGCCTATCTTCCCCCCCCCCCCCCCGCCCAAGTTAATATATAGTTAATTTAAATATTTTAGTTGATATTTTAAATATTTACCGATTTTTTGGAGAGCACAAGCTGGGGAGGGGCAGAGAAAGGGGGACAGAGGATCCTAAGTGGGCTCTGCGCTGACAGGCTGACAGCAAGGAGCCCAATGTGGGGCTTGAATTCAGGAACTGCAAGATCATGACCTGAGCTGAAGTCAGATGCTCAATCAACTAAGCCATCTCGGTGCTCCCTCCTTTTTTTTTTTAAAAAAATATTTATTTATTTTGAGGAGAGCACAAGCGGGGGAGGGGCTTTAGTTGATATTTTAAATTTGCTTTACTGCCTCTACTGTTTCTCTAAAGGTCCTCACTTAGTTGTTTTTTCAAATAATGTCAGAACAGTGTGACTGATACTTTCACTATCAAATGAAGAATGTCATCTTGCAGTGGTATTTACCAATCCCAGACTAAGTAGATGTCCTGTTATTGATAATAGCTATACTTTTCTGTGGATTAATAGAAAATATCAAAACTCTGTATGACCATTCAAATTATGTGTGCATGAAGATAAAATGCTATTTTAACTGTTGTTTACTTTTAGTAAGCAGTGTTTCTTACCTCCTAGAAGAGTAGCATCTAATAAGAGTGTTATTTCTGTGTAACAATTCAATATTGACACTGTAGGGTAAATTGAAGACATAAAAAAGATCCATGACTCTTTTTATTAGCTAAGCAACTATATCTGTTGGAAGGATTCCTCTTTTTTTTTTTTATATCATCTGCTTCACTTTCCTCCTCAAGCCACTGGTGCCTTGAGCCTTTATTTCAGTTACTGATGCATTCTGATTGTGCTTTAACTCAGGAACTGAATTTCATCTCTGGGTGCCTTTGTGTTGGCTGCTTAAGACATTCATGCCTGGGGGTACCTGGGCGGCTCAGTCAGTTAACCTTCTGACTTCAGCTCAGGTCATTATCTCACCCTCTGTGAGTTCAAGCCCTGCGTCAGGCTCTGTGCTAACAGCTCAGAGCCTGGAGCTCACTTCAGATTCTGTGTCTCCCTCTCTCTCTGCACTTCCCCTGCTCCATTTTGTCTCTCTCTCTTTCTCTTAAAAATAAGTAAACATTAAAAAAAAAAAAAAGACATTCATGCCTGTGTGCAGGGAAATGCCAAATTGAGATTATAGTTACTCCTCTATTTGGATTTTATATTTACATTTTTTTTAATGACTATACTAAAGTCTTGGTCACTATTTCTGCAATTATATTTTATGAGATACTAGTCCTGGCAGATTTTATTTTCAGAATAAAATAGAAATATTTATTATATACTCCTTCCTTTAAAATTACATGTGCATTCACATAATAAAAAATCTTTGAAAAGTACCACTGTAAAAATATTTGCTTAGCTTTGTTTAACCCAGGGATTAACAAATTTATGTTGAGAACCAAAACCATTTACAGCTACTAATTTATTGTCTATACTCTAACATGACTTTACTATGGCTATCTTTATTAGGTGGTTTCACTCTTCAGGAAACTTGTTCAGTAAGTTAAAGTTGCAAAAAAAATGATTATTAATTTTAGGAACTCCAAGAAAATCCATTTTTATAGAAATACTTCATTTATCCTCATCAGTGAAATATCCTTTCTCGGATAATAAAGCATCAAAAGAGAGTTTACTCTTCAAGAGTCTCTTTGAAACCAAATCCATGCTGTGTTAACCAATCCTATTATATGATGAACCTTTTGCAGTCCTAGTCAGACCCACCTTTAACCAGACTCCCCAAATCTCATATCTCTACTTTGTCCTCCCCACTTTGAGATGCTACTAAGACTGTTAAAAGCAGCTATTTTTCTTCCCATGGTAAGCAAGAAACTCAACCTTGCTTTGTCAACAGAATGTTTCATGGAATCAGCATTTGACAGTGTGATCACAGCATACTCTTTTCATGTAAACCTGAGGTACCATTGTTTCAAGGAATACTTTTGAGGACAGGTAGACTCACAGTATTGCCCAGAAAAATTCAGTGCTCATGAAACCCTGGGTCCAAACTATCAAAAATCACCTCCCCTCAAATTACATAATACTTATTCAGGAATTTTCCCTGTCAACATGTTTATATACACTGAAAGGCTAGCCCTTTCTTCAGGTATTTCCTATATGGATAATTTAACACCAGGATACAATTTTCCTTTCAATATTCACTGAGATGAAATTCAGTTTTTCTTCCTTCTGTGTGTTCCCTTGTGTAGGGTGGTTTCAATATAAGTTCAAAATAAGTTTATGTCCAGAATTTATTTAGAAGAGAACCAGTGAGATAAAGATGTTGGAAGTGTCTTCTGATTAACAAGTATGGTCTAATAAATTCATGAATGAATGTGACATAACAAGCCTTATATCAGTGAGGGCAACTCTTGGTCCCATAGCTGGCTGGGACTTCCAAGAAGATGACAGCAATTCTAGGCACCTCCCAGTTAACCTGTAGGCCTTACCCAGGGAGATACACCTGGGAGAATTTAAGTGATGCAGGACCTTCCCTCAGTCTCACATCCCTATTCTTCCAACCAGGATTACCTGTCGTTTGCTGTTTTGTCACCTACTCCTGTCCTCTCCTCTCAGATATACCCTTCTCCACAACCTCACCTCCTACCTCTGCAGAAAACAGAGGAGTAAAATTCACACTGTTGTGCAATTTTCCTGTATCTCATGATTAAAATTTCAAAAAATTAAAACAAAAATGGTGCACATGTAATTCCTGAATCTCAGTTTTCTCATTTGAACAATGTAAAGCCTCAGATAAATGTAAATCGCTATTGATGTGTAAAAGTGGTGATGAGCACAGGTGCTAGTTCACATTAAGGTAGAATAGGAAAAATGGTTTACTATCCTGGCCACTCTAAATATTTTCATTATATTAATACGGCTTTCAGTAAAATCTTAGTTTAAGAGAACTGTCATTTTTGTTGAGCTGCTCAGCTTTAGTTTTGAATTTAATTCATTCAGACGAGAAAACTACAGCAGTGATCAAAGGCATAATTATAACATATTTATAGCCTATTATTATTGTAACATTCTGAAGTAAAGGGCAAAAATTCCACCCAGTGAACTTGTTCTTCCTGTTACTGACACAAGATTGAGACATTTAAATGCTAAGACATGGATCCCTGAGGCAGAACATAAAATATTTATAATGAAGGGAGTATGGACCAATAAATTTCAGTTATGAATGTTTTTAGCTAGGAGAAATAATAAATAACCTTCCACAGGCAATATTTCAGTATGCATTATTATACCTCATCACATCAGATTTTCAGGAAACAATAATGATTGCATAGTAGGACACTAAATTACTCTCATATTTAATGAACGATTAAACTGTTAAGCTTTGATTAAGATATAAGAGCCTCCCTAATTTGACTGTGAGATGTGGTTTGCTTGGAAAAATATAGTTTATGATAGTACCAATAAAGATTGTAACGTATATAATTTCTATTGAAAAAAAGAATAATTTCAGATATAGGTAAGCTTTGAAAAAGAAATATCAAACTGTTAGGTTTGGGGAAAGAGGAAAAAGTAGCATTTGAAAATAGGGAGGTAGATTATTTACTCTTATCTCTAGTACATTTTAACAGTTTTAAAAATTGGTAGGGAAAATGACTTAAATTTATCTGATTATGCATAGGTATTGCTAGGAGATATTATGATACCTGAGAAATAATGCAGGATTGGGTATCAAAAGATTTAAGTCAAAGTTCTCACTTTGTAGCTCACTAACTCTGACTCTCCTCTGACTCTCTTGTTTCTTTGTTTGTGAAGCAATAACAGGAAGACGTAATTGCCATGGTTCTTGTTACGGGTCTTAGCCTGAGCTCTCCAGGAAGCAGAGCCTCAGTGCAAGTTTTTTTGGAATTTGTGATCTTGGGAACTGGAAGTACTGAGGAATAGGAGGAAACAGAGTCAACACAAAGATGAGTTGCCAGCAGGCCATTGCTATAAGTGCTGCTTGCTTGATCACCAAGTCCTGTTTGAAAGCCTTCACGTGAAATGTGAATCAGGAACATCTTCCTAGAGGAAGAATGAGAAAAGAATTAATCAATCAGTTTCCTTCCTCCGTTAGTCCCCCATGGGGTGTGTTATAGACTCAATTGTGTTCCTCTCAAATTTATATGTCGAAACCCTAAGCCCCAGTGCCTGTGAAAATGACTATATGTGGAGATTGGTCCTTTAAAAGTGATTTAAGTCAAAGTGAGACTCTTAGAGTGGGCTCTAATCTGGTCTGACTGGCATGCTTACAAGAAGAGGAAGATTGGACAGAGATACGCCAGTCTGTGCACACCTTGATCTCAGACTTCTAGCCTCCAGAACTTTGAGAAAATACATTTCCATTATTTGAGCGACCCAGTCTGGGGTATTTTACTATGGTGGCTCCAGGAAGCTAATACCTGGTGTTAACTCCCCCATATTCTGGATTGTACATATGTGAGTTGACGGTAGGTTCCTTCCCTGTCCCCAACATGAGGTTTCAACACAGTGGGAAGCAAGAGATGGGGTTCTGAGGCAAAGTGCTGTCTACATACACCTGTGGGGCACTGACCAGATCTTTCACAAACCAAGTGGCCAATTTGTTGTCTGGATAGGTGAGATGAAGAGAAACCCAAGGAGGTGCACAGAAGATATTAATACACTATGCAAAAGCACTTTAAAGCTATAGGGTTGTTATTAATAATACTCAAGGATAAAACTGCTTATTGCTGCTTCCTGGATTTATGTAGGATTCATTAAGAATATGTATGGTTTATGACCTCATAATTATATTACTAAATTTTGTTTTAAATCATGTTTATGCAGAACTCTTGTGAGACCAAGGGGAAATAGCCACATGTTCCCTCCAGAGAGCAAGCAAAATTTAGAGTCTTTAAAAATGAGTAAACAGGTATACACTTGAAAAGATAAAGCACTAAATAAAATTTGGCATGGCTTTCATTGCTTTTGTGTATGTGCCTGCTGCCCCTGAAGTCCTTAGCACCAGCATTTAGTCTTCAGATTCCATGTACTGTGGTCTATTGCAAAGAATCCTGAATCGGACACTCTAGAGAGATGAGTGATTTTCTTGGTCACACGAGGCGTGCGTATGGTTATAAGTTTGGTTACGTGAGACCACAAAAGCTTTCTGTTATATTTGTGGAGATGTCGGGAAATATCTCCATATTTCAGGGGTAGTTAAAGGGTTTGTGGATTGGTGAAGTGAGAAGGAGTCAGAGGAAATGTGGTTTCTGTGGGTGAAGACATGGAGTCAGGAGTCCTGAGTGCTCTGACATGTTCATGTGTGGAGGGGGACAGGAACATGCTCATGAGGAAACCAGCAATTGAAAACTCACCAGTTTTGAATTTTCCATTTCAACAAATGTGACCCCTGATGTGCTTCATGTATGCATTCTGCTCTAAGAAGAAAACAGGTTGGAATTCTCCGTCAAAGATAGCATTGAATAGGAAATCAAACTGGTTTTTATAACAAATATTACCAAAATGTTGCTTGCTGAGGAGTTTATAAATGTTGGTAAGATGAAATGTGAACATTAAAATTGTAGGCTTTGCATAAGTCATCATTTAATAAATACCTTATTTACCTAATGACTACCTTATTTACCTAATAGCTGAGAAGGAGAAAATAGGAGACAGATGCATTTGCTCACCCACTGTTTAGCTTTGTGCTCATCTCTGGCTGAATGCCATTTCCAGGTGTTTGGTGTTGAGCCAGATACTAAAATTAGACATTTGGTACAGCCCTGTTGAGACACAGGGGTGACGTACGAAAGCTTGTTCAATCCTTGGCCCTTGACACTGCTATTAGAGCCTCTCTTTCCAGGGCTGTCAAACTCACCTCCCACTTTAAAGGAAAGTGAAATAAATAAGATAGAAATGTGAACAGAAAAATCTATCAGACCCCAGATGTTAAAGCAAGGTCTCCTTCAAACTGCACTTGTTTACTTAAAAATTTTAATTTCTTTTTATTTCTTTGGAAACACATGGAATTTGAGTGATGCTTTCATCCTTTTTAGGGTTTGGTCCAAATCTTGTTCTAAAAGTGCCTGTAGATACGTAACATTGTAAAGATAAAATCTTAATAAGCAAACCCAGAATTTCAGACATCAAAACAAAAAGGAGTATGCCTGTATGTGAATTCATCAGATTATGGAATCTAATCACCAGTCGTGCAGATCCAGAAACTAGTTTGTTAGTACCCTCAGAGAGTACTGCAAAGTGATGCCATTAACCAAATCCACGGCAGAATGTTGTCTGATACAAGTTATAATGAATTGTAATTAATTGATTGTTTACATTGACAGGTCTGCTTGATTTGCTAACCCACATATTCTAGGATAAAATGATTTTAGCAAGTGCTTATCATCTGGATAGGTATACCTTATTGCTTTGAATATTTGTGCTATGTTTTGGGGGGAAATAAACATCAAGGGATTTTTGGATAAATGTGAAGAAAGTATCAATGGTTCAAAAGTAAAGGGTCAGAGGGTACCTGATGATGGTTGACCAGTCCTTCATTTTTGCTGTTAGGAAGTAGAGATTATAGACCTCTGTCAAGCATGTAAGTGAGACCTTCCTGACCGGCATCTCTCCACCACTACAGAGACTCCAGGGTCAGACCTGACATGGATTTTCTATGCTAACTCTCTACCAAAATGTGAGGGCTCAGCAATAGCTGTCCGGTGGCTAGAAAGGGTCAGAGAGCCGTTTGTCTTGGTGCTGCTAACTTTCCTTACATCCAAGTCTAAGGGTGGACACTGCCTGCTCACTTTCCCCTATTGCCAAAGTTTAAGAAATACCGGGTTTCCATGGTTGAGGGGAGGAAAGGTAGAGGAGGATTTACATGTTTAATATTTTGATCTCTGAACTGCAGTGAATGGAACTCTGCTTTAAAATTCCAAATATCAGCTGTGCTTACTTCGCTTCCACACATATTAGGAAGGAAAGTTGAAACTAGAAAAAGGGCTGAGAGAAGACATAAATCTTTTCCGTGCCTCAGGCCCAAATCGGAACCAAAGTACTCCCTTTCCCAGGCTTGAGATATCTGGAAAGCAGGAATTAGCAATCCTGAAGGTTTTCCCAAGAGCAAGAATTTCAAGCAAAGAGAGATGGCTAGCCTTGGGGATGTTTCTTCTCAGACCTGGTGAGGCCTGATAAAATGCCCCAGCCCAACATACCCACAGAATACAGAATTCCTGTCCCCACATTTATCTCTCAGGCTCCATATGGTAAATTTTAACTGTCTTGATTCCCATTTATCTCTTACAGTCTCACTTTCCCGTCTCTCCACACAATCAACTTTCTCCAGCTTTCTTAAAATAATCAGTTGATTCTAGTTAAGCCTCTTCTTTTGGTGTATGGCATGAGCAACATTGGATATTTTATCATTATTAGGGAATCCAATAAAGTTCATTGTTACACAGTATGTTGATCACATTTTCAACTCAGATTTTTTTTCAACCTCCAGACATATTTTCAAGTGAAGCATTTTGAAATTTAAAACAATGAGTTCAGGTGTTAATCTGAAAGAAAAACAAAAAGAAAGAAGCAAAAGACAACAACAACAACAACAACAAACAACAACCCACAGTAAGTAGAGTACTTTCCCTGTATTTCCAGACTTTTTGGACATTTGGGTGTATATTCATTGTATTTTTCCAGATTAAAATTGCTTGAAATTTAGAGGTATTACAAAATATTTATTTTGAAATATTTTGAACATTTTTAAAAATGTAACTAACATACAATTTAAAAATTAGTTTACTGGTTTTTCAACTTTTCAGGTACTTGTGATTCTTTCAGACAAACACTCAGGCTCATACTGCTTCATACTCCTTATAGTTTTAAACAGAACAAGTCCTAATGGTATTTACTGTCACTTAATACTGGCTACTGACTGATTTATTATGAAGGTTTTGTCTTCTTTGTTTTTTTCATGTCAATCTGATTTTTTTAAAGGAATTTTGGAGTTCCATTTCCAGCATAAATAATGAATGCTCACAAAGAATCCCAAATGTTTTGCCCTTGACTTTGTATAGTCTGTGCCAGAACAATTATTGCAACACCTAAAGCAACAGGAACTATTCAATCGAGGTTTGAACCCTAGAAATAAATCCATTGTGCCTCACTTAGCAAAGCTGTTGTCAGCCTCTGTGCAGCTCATGTTTACAATAAGTGAGGAATAGTAATGCTATAAATTAAGAATTTAAACAAAGTCAGAATATAACCAGTGTTAGTCAAAATGTCTTCTGGGTACTGAGAAAGCCTTATGACAGGAGAAATAATAAGAGTAGGGGAACAGATAGTGTGTGGAGTTGGGAACTCAGCTGAATTCATGCTTTCAGCTTCTTTCAAAGGTGATATTAACACTTAACCAGTGTCTGCCTAGGTCTCCAGGCCTCTAGGGCAAGCCCTGGAGCTTCGGTGATTTGTAAAAGGCCAAGTGTGGTTGAAAGTAATGGTAGTCCCTGTCTGGTAATCATGGTCAGACAGTCTCCAGAAGCTGGTGAGGTGCTTCTGTTTGAAATATCAGAAATTTCTGAGTGTTCTCGGACCAGTGATGCTTACCTCCTGAAACCTGAATCCAGGGTCTGACAAGTCCCAACATACCGTAGCTCCTGATACTTGCAAAGTCTGTACTCAGTCTAACCTATTGATTCCCTGAACTTGTTGCCTGAGGCAGAGAAGGAGCTAATTAAAAGAAAATGGAGCTTTGAAAATCTGAGAATCTCTCTGAGATGCTGCCACTAACCTCCGGAATTTGAATCACTGCCCAGCACAGGAGCTAACAACAAATCAGATTCTCCATGCTGCTGAACTGGGAGTGAGTTGCTTTAAAATGGGGAAAAAAAACACATAAACCTCACTGCTCCCATATAAATTTTTCCCTAAGATATTTAACAAAAGAAATAATAAAATGAATCAGTATTTATGTATGTATGTATGTATGTATGTATGTATTATTAAATATTAGTTACTTTTTAAATAACTCTGGGCATTAAGGACAATTTCTTCCATTTTTATAAGTAGGAAAAATGAGACAGAGAGAAGTTAGGTAATTTTTCTTACGTAATTGGAGTCAGCCAGAAAGACAGTTGGATGAGATTACAACTCAGAGTTGCTGACATTCAAATACATGTGAAAACCACTAGACCACATCGTTATCTTTCTTTTTTGAGTCGACTATAACAAAACAGCACTTAAATGCTTACAAAATCCTTGCCTGTATTGTTCTGAGGCAGTTTCTAGGTAGAAGAAACAAATCACAAAATTGTTGCTAAATACTAGTCATGATGGTTCACCCCTTCCTCTTCAAACACACCATAAACTTTGGAAGGTGGGAAAAGATTTAAAGTACTATCAAAGCCCTAGTATTTCTCTGGTTACACTTATGGCCACATTTAGATTGTATCACTTCCAAAAAAGCTTTAAAGGCGTTTTGCCAGGTTGGCTCCTTCTTCCCAGGCAAGGGTCAAAAAGATAGGAATAGACCATAAGGCTATCATTAGATGAAAACAATGGACTGGGAATCATCGTTGTCCAAAATTCCTAAACCTACTTCCTGTGTCAGATAGCTTACTAGTAACCCACGAATGTTCATCCTTCCACATTCTGAATAAAATTATATGTAAATAAAATGGCTTCCAATTTTACTTCCAAATTTTATTTATTTATTTATTTCCAATTTTATTTATTTATTCCCAAATATGAGTTTATTCCAGAATAGCCATATTGGGTCTTTTCAGATGACCAAGAATAATTCACACTCAAAAGTCAAAACTCTAAACCAGGGTACAATCTTAGCAGCATGAATTAAGACACTAAAAGTTGAGAAGCGTGAAATCAATCTAAGTTCAGACTCTTGTAGTCTTACTTTGTCCATATGTCTCTATACAAACCAGTCCAAAATTTAGTGGCTTTGTTAAAACTGATGTATTATTTCTCATGGTTCTATCAGTAGGCAAGGTGGTTCCTGTGCTACTTTGCCTTGGGTCATTCAGGTGGTTACATTCTGTTAAAGGTTCAGGTGGAGTGTCAAAGATGGCAGGCAGGTGGTGGTAGCTGTCAGCTGGGTCACTTCAAGTCTCCATGTGACCTCTGTTTCTTCAGTAGACTAGATTGGCTTCCTTACCTGGAAGTTTCAGGGCAGTATTCCAAGAGGGCAAAGGCAGAAGCTGCAAGGCCTCTTGAGGTCTAGACACCTAAATTCACATATCACTTCAGGCATACTCTATCAAAGCAAGTAACAAGGACAGCCCATATTCAAAGCAGTTGAAAAATAAGCTCAACTTCTGCATGGGAGAAACAGTAAAGTCCTATAACAAAGAAACATGAGTATTGGCATGGGAAGAATTTGAGGCTATTAATCATCTATCACATAAGATATATAAGGAAAATGAGAAAATAAAGGAAAGAGTTCTGTCCTCTACATGAAGACAGAGATTATGGAGAAGGGAATCACAATTTAGCCCAGTATAATAGACACATCAGATAACTAACTCAAAAATAGGGCACGTTCTTGGCGTGTCTGGACAGTCAGCTAAGCATCTGACTCAGTTTTGGCTCAGGTCACGATCTCTCAGTTTGTGAGTTTGAGCCCCACATTGGGCTCTGCACTGAGAGTGTGAAGCCTGCTTGGGATTCTGTCTCTCTCTCTCTCTCTCTTTGCTCCTTCCCCACTCATGCTTTCTCTTTGTCTCTCAACAATAAATAAAGATTTTTTTAAAAAATAGGATGAATTCTTGATTTTTGAGATTTTGAGGGGAGATAGATCTAGTGTAAACACTGTCCTCATAGCATAGATACTGCCCCCTAAATCCTGGGAGTCTTGGAGTTCTTACTCAGATACCAAAATTTCACCACATACTCTGTTTTTAAGACACGCACACACAGTCACACACACACAACATTGAACTGTGGATTGCCATCTGAGGCAGGCCAATCCTCCCATACTTTCAATACCTGTTTCTCTGGAATGATTAATGTAATACAAGAAATAATGGATAATTAGGACAATGAGCTGGCAAGAAGCTGACAAATGTGCCCCAGATCGTGTGGCTCACCAGGACAAACATTCCTGGTACAAAGACTAAAGTTTGAGAATTTGTCTACTACTTAATTTGGAATTCTCAAAACAATCTATGAGCTACGACTTCCATTGCCCTTTTATTTTTATATGGCATAAGGAGTGAAGGATTTGAGAAAAGGTTGAGGTGAAAAGGTTTACTCAAGGTTATAAACTCAAAAGATTAGAACTATGAAAAAATTACTTGTAGACTCACTGAACTAATGTTCTAAAAAAATTTCATACAGTATTTAATAACTTAATATTAAGGACATTTCTGTCAATTATAATTATTTTATCCTTTGTTTACTTGACTCTGAAGAGTTTCCTTCCTTCCTTCCTCCCTCCCTCCTTTCCTTTCTTTCTTTCTCTCTTGAAAAGAAAGAAAGTAACTGAAAAGTTTACCTGGCAAAGAGAGTTTTAGAGTTTTCTTGTGTAATTGCTCTGGGAAGTTAAACTAGTTGGTTTGCTTTTTTAGAAGGGCAAGTCCCACAAACTCAGTTTTTAATATACACACAAATGACAAGAATGTCACAATGGAGATACTGTAAGACAAGAAATGAGCTATTATATGGATTTGGTCTAGGGTTAAACCACCGTATAACTAATACCACTTAAGAATTCCAAAAGAAAACTCCAAATAGTGTTTTCTAAGACCAAATTTTAATTAGTACACAACAGAGGAGAAAAGAATATGGTGACAAGTTTTTTAAAATGTACAATTAACTTAATAAAGTTGTCCTTTTAGAGCTACAACTTGTCTCCATGAATTTAGGAGAGAACAATTCTGTGCTAATTGAGGTTTTAATTTTCTACACGGTTTGCATTTAAAGAATGGTCAAGGAAAATGTAGTAAGACCTATGAATTTTTTTAGAAACTTCATTGTTGAGTTCCAGTTCTTATACTAATGTCATTAGAGAACTTTCAATGTGACCATTATGCTCAAATGATTCAATTCAATCTCTGTATCAATTTCTTTTTCTAAGTGTTGGGTTTATATAATGCAAAATACTGCTAGATGGAACAAAAATTAAACAAGGAATACAATCGCATGTAATGGTTTTGTCAGGGAAACATAGAAGTTTGTTTCTACATATAGTTCCTGTGTGACCAGGGTTAGATAGTTATCCTGGGGAGTGAGCCAGGGGGTGCTAGATAATATGGAGAATTGGGGGGAAAATAGTGCTGTTTCCTGATCAAACCTCAGAGGTAGGCCTTAGTGAATTATTTTTTAACTTTTCTTTTGGGGGCATGCAGATTCTTGCAAAGTAAAAGAATTTAGATATTTCTTACGCTTTTTCATGTTTTTCAAGATTCCTTTTCTCTAGGATCCCCCTACCTATGCATGCGGTAGACTGACTAGCACTATTATGATCCTCTTATATGTATTTTCTAGACCGTGAAACCCAAGAAGTGTCTTAACTAAGTAGAGAGAAAATGGGTGCTTTTATTCTAGTTCGTATGGTCATAGCCAGACTTTAGTAGTATCATTTTTAGCTGAATAGTTATGGCTGTCATCTAGTTGGAAGAGATACTTAAGAAAGAGTTTATGATAATGTTCTCTTTTGCCTCCTTGGATCAATATTTAGTTTTCTACCTCTTAAAGGGGAAAGAAAGTTTTAAAATATAAGGGATTTGAGGTTCTTAAAAAAGACATTGTGTACAAATTAGCATGTGCTATCATAATGTGGTACTGGGGAAGTCATAGAATATTTTAGTATTAAAAAATAATCTCTACTGCATTCCAGAATAGACAGCTGCAGCTTGATTGGATGGTTTAATTTCTAGTGGTGTAACATTTACTATTGCAAGACAGTTAATTCCACTGTTGGATAAATTGTTGGAAAGTCATTTTTAGATTGAATAAAAATTTGCTTTCTAACACTTGCACTCATTGTGAGGCTGCTCTGGACTAATGGATTTATTATTTATTTATTTATTTATTTTCAATGTTTATTTATTTTGAGAGAGATCTAGAGAGGGCATGAGTAGGTGAGGGGCATAGGGAGAGGGAACTAGAGAATCCCAAACAGGCTCCACATTGTCAGCGCAGAGCCTGATATGGGGCTCAATCCCACAAACTGCGAGATCATGACCTAAACTGAAATTAAGAGTTGATGCTTAACAGACTGAACCACCCAGCTGCTCTTGACTTTGTAGATTTAATAAAAATAATAATTTTTACTATAGGAAACATCTACATAGCACATATTATTTTAAGTGTTTCACATATGATCTTTCACATTTAATCCTCACAACAACCTTGGGAAGTAGGTACTTTTATTATCCCCATTTTACAGATGTGGAAACTGAGGCACTGAATTGCCCAAGGTCATACCACTGTTAAGAGGCTGAGTTGGTATTTGAACCCAGGCAGCTAGATTCCAAGCCTTTTGCTATCAACAAGTACAGATATGCATCAGACTGTTAACAACCACCAACAGCAGTATTTAGTATTTAGGAATTGATAGAAGGAACTGTACATCAGCAGTTGTTGCAACCAACAAGCCTTTTTTTTTTTTTTCTTTTTAGCATTCCCAGCATCTAACTGCAAACTCAGAAAGCCATTGTAATAAATTTAGTTTGTAAGTGGCTTCATTCAACAAATATTTATTGAGTGACTACTATATACTGGCATTGTGCTATACATTTGAGATTTGTTGAGAACAAAGACATCATCCCTGTCTTCTTAACAATTACAGTTAATTGGAAAATAAAGACACAATAACAAGTCTGGTAACTATGGTAAGGGATATATGAAAAGCCATGAGAGCATACATTTCTTAAATCTAATTTGTCCTGGGATTACAGTAACCCTTCTAAGGGCATACCCATTATGCTAAAACTAGAAAGACATATAAAGCTTAGCTAGAAGAACCTGGGAGGTAGAGGTTCATAGGGTGGGGACAGTGTACTGGAAGAGGAAACAAAACAGGGAATATCTTAGTACCTGAAATAAAGTTCATATTATCTTTGGTTGGATTCTTCAGTAGCAGATCCTGAGGCATGAGTTTGAGTGAAAGTAGCTTATTTGGAACATGATCAGAGAAAAGTAAACAAGAAAGATTGGGAAGGTAGGAAACCCAGTACAGAATGCATTCATGACCAGGCTACTTCTTTGAACATTGGGGCTTACTCTCACTGTGGAACTCTGGAAAACTGCATAGAATATGCCTGAGAATTGTGATATCTGAAAGGTGAGGAAGGCAAGGTATTTATTTATCAATTCTATCTGCAGTTGATTGAAGGCTGTTCTTAGGGATGTTAACTCCCCAGAATTTCTATGTTGGCTAGCACGTAGGTCAAATAAGCTCTTATAGTCAGAGAAAGCTCTCATGCAGAGTCACAGGCATTTGAAATAAAATGTGTTTAGGTACAGTGTCCCATACTGAGTCCTCTCTGCTCTCAATGGACCTCAAGGTTTTTGGTCACAATTCAAACAAACAAACAAACTTATAATGGGAGAGATATGGGGACAACTATAGTCTTTGTTGCTGCAGTTAATCCCAAGGCAAAATTTGAAATATATAATTTGTGTCTTCTACCAGTTATTCTAGATTCCTCTCACCTTGGTCAACACTCACTCTTCCAAATTGCTTGTCTGGTGGGATTACCCAGGACTTCTTCCCTTCATCTCCAAGTAGTCTGAGCATTTTGTTCTCTTTCCACATGAAGTTGACAATTAGGTGTGCTATTCAGTTTGCCTTTACCGTGGTCTTTCAAGGCCATCTTGACTTGGGCTGTGTGTTTTAGCAGTAAATTTGTGGCCCACCTCAATGTATTGAGGTAGCCTATCACATCTTCAGAATTTCCCTATTGGATTGTATATGTGAACTGAAGGAGAAGGGTAGGTATGAGCTACTTTTTTCATGTTAACTTGTACCATGTGGGCCTTTTAGAACCCAATTCTCACTTTCATATTACCATGTAAATGTGTAGGAGCAGTCGTTCCAAATATAGCGTTTGCTATATCTAACATATAGAAGTAGAAGGGGAAACATGTGGGAACTTATCCTTTCACTTTGAGTAGATATCCAAGAATACCTCCAGATAATGACCTCTAAAAACCTCACCAATATGGCAAGATCTTGAGTCATTTTAGAGTTTGTCTGTCATCCTCTGGTGAACAGATATCTTATCAGTGGCACATATTTATGTCATTTCCTGCTTTTCAGATCCATTAAAATAATAGGTTAGTGTCATGTTTGTGAAAATGTCATTATCAAGGCTATATTATGATAGAGAGAAAGAGGGTTAACTTAGGCTTGAAGCAAGACTATAAATGTATATTGTTGTCCACTCCAGGTGAAAGCAAACTTCTCTTGATGAGAGAGTTCTTTTTTGATGAGATTGGAAATAATGTAATCTCTAGATGAATAGCCTTCTACAAGTTCCAAAGCCATTTTGATCTGTTCTAGTTAAGATACCACATCTGGAAAAGCACCTGCAGTTAGGTCTCTGTGTAGAAAACCCACCCTATTCCTGAGTTTTTCTTTTATTCTCACATGACTACTATATTCACCATACTGTTGACATCAGATGTGTGGAGGTTTTCCCATACCAAACAATTCTATGACACCAGCTGGGGATCCTACATTTTAACTCAATTCTGATACTGATGTATTTACATCTGATACATCTTGTGTAGCAAATTCATCTTTGCATGTGAACATTCTATGACACTACACCCCTTCTTAATACTTTATCAAGGCTATTTCTACATCTTTACTTCATGTGCTATATGCCATTGTTGTTTGTAAGCTACAAATCAACATTTCAGTATAATATTAATACCATCTCTAGACATCCTTATCACGATATTAAACTAGAGACACAGAATAGGTTTCCTAAATCAATAACTCTCCACTATATTCCTGTGGCTTATATTCCTGCTCCCAGTTCCCATCTCTTATTCCCATTATTTATCCAAAGGTATCTTCTCCTAGTAGGAACATTAGTTAGATCCTCCCATTCTTTTGGTGAATACTTGCTTTCCTCCCATGGTGGGAACAGTACTTCCCCACTAAAATGATTCTGACGTATGATTCTCATTGCTGGTCTAGACGCAATGAGGTGAGGCATGTATAGATCTTAAGCAGGGTGAGCATTCTCATGCCAGTCATTTGCCTTGGGACAGAGGAGGATTTTTCTTGGACTACAGGTATGGGGAATCTGCTCTCTTGTAGGAAGTAGAGGGAACCACTTTTGCCTGTCCAGAGAAATCTAGAAATTGAAAATTGTCAAGCGTATTTACTCAGATGTCTCCATTCTGAATCTTAGGATCTTATTTCTTCCCTGAAGAAATCAGCATAGGTGACTTTTGGAGGCTTTGAATTTAGCCACTTGTGTAACCCTTTCATTTACCACCACAATCCAAGTTTGGGCTGACTTAAAGCAGTATCTGAGAAATGGACAATAAAGTATTTTTAAATTCTGCCATGAAGGCATTCTTCTGGCTTTTTCCCTGATCCCTGTTGATAGTTGATTGACCTGAGAGTGTCATTTTCTCCTTCAGAACTTCTATAGCTATTAACACTAGCCAAACTATTTCACAGTCTTTAAGAGCAGTATTTTTAATTCCCACCTTTACCTGATCCCAATTCACCACCAATGACATCTAAGAATTTCTTGTAATAGTGGTGCCACAGCATATTAGGGCTTGTCACCAGCAATGGGGTTCTTGTTGCCATCTCACTAGTGAATGATCCAAATACAAAATTCAGTCCCCAAAGTTTGCTTTTTAGGACTTTTTCTGGTACTACTTATCTGAAGTTGGGTTCCCTCAAAAGCAGTCCTTGATATAAAGGGTTTGAGTCCAAATAGTTTATTTATAAGAGGTTGTTTGAAAAAGCTTTTGTAGATAAGGAGGAAGAGACACTGAGAAGGTATCAAAGGCAATACAGGGTACATTAATGACCAGATTACCTTGGAAGATCACTAGGGCCTATTTCCACTGGGGACCTCTGAAAGGACATATACAGCATTCTTCAAAATTGTTCTACTTAATTCCCATCATAGTTGGTTGAGAGCTGCTCCTGAGTATGCTAATGCCCCAGCACATCTGGCCTGCCCTGAATATTAGCCAAGCATGCTCTTGTGACTGGAGAAAGTAATCAAACAGTCATAGGTACCTTACAATATGATGTTAGGACATACAGAAATGGTGAATGCTTACCAGACATGCAAGGGGAACCAATGTCTTCTGTAAGCATCAAGTACCAGTAGGAACATGGGGAAAGATGAGACAAACTAAGTAGACATTAATGATTATACTAAAGGCAATGACAAGCTATAAAAGTATGGCTATATTTTTAAAAATATTTCTTTTATGTTCCTCTTTCAGGATTCAGGCATATTCTAAGATAATAGAAAGAGACACATATTGTGTTGTTTTAACATAATGAAAGTTGGTAAAACTCTACTGCAATGTGAAAATTCTGATTATCTTTCACATCCCGCTCAAGGAGACCTTACCACTGAGGAGAGCTGACTACTGTGAGGTTTTATTTCCCTGAATCTCATTTCTATCCCCATCTAGTAGGAAAATCAACAGAAGTGACTGACAACTTGCACAAGAAGAGGTATGACCTTGAGAATGAGGAGAAAATGGCATAAAAAATACTTGTTAGGGAGCAAAAGTATATGAAGTTCAAAAGGGCTAAAATATTTGAGGCTGGCCAGGAGGATGCTGGGGAGGGTGGTCGAAAGGGTGGAAGGACTAATTTTGGATAACTACACCTCCCTTAGAGACCCCGTAATTCTTTTGAGTAACTATAGCTTTAGCCTCAAGTAAAGAATAGTTTTGTGCAGTTATCCAGATCCTTTTTGTATGTTTGAGGCAGAAAAATAAAGCATTTAAAAGCAGGTTTTCCCCCTACCCCTACTTTAGTTCACAAGAGGGAAGAAGTGCTAAGGTCACCAAGGGATTTTAATAGAGGGTATAAACAGATTTGCATTTTTGGAAAATGACTCATGCTGCCATGCCATGTAAAACTATGTTAAAACAAAGAAAGACTGGAGAAAGGGAAACCCATCAGAAGTCTGTTGCTGTATCAGACAAAGATGTACAATGGTTTGATTTAAGATAGTGTCATGAGGATGAAAGGAAGGGAAAAGATTTGAGGTATATTTAAGAGATGGTGATTCAATGATTGATTTAATTTGGAGAATAACAAAATAGAAGGAAATAATAACTCCTTTAGCAACTGGGTAGATAGTTGTACCTTCTTCTGAGATATGGTATCATAGAGAAAGAGAAGAAGATTTTAAAATAGATGCATATAGTGAGTTCAGTTTTTAATTCAAGGTGTTTAGAAGACATTCAAATGAAGATTCCAGTAGGAGTTACTTACACATCTGGAGCTCAAAGCATGAGTCTGGTTGGAAGAGTTTTGGCAGAAAATGTAAAATAGGAAGAACTTAGAGCTATGTGAGAGGACAAGGTTGTCCAGAGGGAGGATATATAGAGTGAGATAAGTAGTGGAGATAATTAGGAGGTTATTAAGGATTAGGTCAAGAAATGAAGAGCCAAGGTTTGGATATGTTGTTTATGTAAGTATTGATTACACCCATAATTACTCCCCTTGTCATGGGGAGATGTAAAAATTGTCAGTGAATGGGGGAGAGCATCAGAAAATTTGTAGATAAAGCCACAATGGGGAATAAAGGTTCATATAGAAGAATGACACAGACATCAAAGGAACAGGTACTTTGTATAATGATGCAACATTTACACCCCAGAAGTGGTAGTGAGGAGCAAGGATGACATGAACCTTATGCAGACCCCATAGGATATATTGGGTAAGAAAAAGACCAGCATGATTTCATGTGCTTGATTGTATAGCTTCAAGTGAGAGCCATATTTTAGCTCAGGTGAGGAGCTATATAGAGAATTTTGTAAAGAATTTTGATTTTGCAGAGTCTTTTAATTGTGGAAAGGGAGATTCAGATATCAGCATTAAAGGGCTAATAAAGTGGTAATTTGACAAAGAGAGAGAGGCTGAGAGGAGAGTCCATACTGTAGTGGCAGCTGGGTGAACCAGAAACTGGCAAAAGTAAGGACTGGTAAGCAGAGTATCCCCTTTAATCCAAGAGTGATATCTCAGCAGAAATATCTATGATGGAACTGCGGGAAGATTGATGGTCATCTCTGTGTGGAGTGATGCACCAGAAGTGTGGGCTGGAGCACTGTAAGGGCTGAGGAGTGTGGGAATATTATATTGAGGATAAGGCTTTTCCTTTCTGCATCATGATCAGATTTGCATTTTATAAAGATCACTCTGACAGGTACAGATCATGGATTCTGGAGGACCAGCCTGGCTCCAGGAAGACCATTTGAAAGACTACTGTAAAAGTAAAAAATGATGGGTCCTTGAACTAAGGCAGCATCAGAGGGATCTGAACCCACGAGAGATATGTAGGTAAAAGAATCCGTAGAACTAGGTGATTGATTAGATGCAGAGGATGAAGAAGAGTGATGACAAGGCAAGAGTGTAGGATGGCTTTCTATTTCTGATTTGTTAACCAGGTAGAGGGTGGCATCAATTTCTAGGTTAGAGAATGAAGCAAGAGAACAGATTTTGCAAAGTAGATGGATGGAAGAAAAGTTTTCTTTTAAAAATGATTATTTTGAGGGGCACCTGGGTGGTTCAGTTGGTTAAGCCTCCAACTTCGGCTCAGGTCATGATCTCATGGTTCATGGGTTCGAGCCCCGCATCGGGCTCTGTGCTGACAGCTCGGAGCCTGGAGCCTGCTTCGGATTCTGTGTGTCCCTCTCTCTGCTCCTCCCCTGCTTGCAGTCTGTCCCTGTCTCTCAAAAATGAATAAATGTTTAAAAAATTTTTTAAAAAAAGATTATTTTGAGATGTCTTTGGGATATCCCCAATGGCAGTTTCAGTAGGCAGTTGGGTCAGGAGACCTAGTGATATGAATAGAGGCCTGAGCTGAATTTAATGGATGTGAGAGTCATTAGAATATATGTGTCTAATTAAACAAGGATATGGGGAGAATACTGGGAACTACTAAATAGATGATAAGAGTGATTGATGATGGAGCCCTGGGTCACACCACCATTTAGGATGCAAATAGAGAAAGCTATGAAGGCTGAGAAAAGATCAATCAAGAGGTAGAAGGAAAATTGGGAAGACTAATGCCATGAAGTGAAAGATGAAGTGGAAGACAGATTCAAGAAGAAAGGATTCTGGAGATTCTTAAATGCTGCAAAACAAAACAAATCAAAACAAAACAAAAAAACAAAACAAAACAAAAAATGGAGATAGGAAATTACCCATTGGATTTGATAACAGGAAGGCCAGTTATGACCTGAACCAGAGCGATTTTGGTTTGGGAAGGACTGCAGCACAATTGAAAATGCATGAATTAAAAAGTTACTGGGGACCACATACTCAAAAATCAATTCTAGGTAGATAAAGGATTTAAATGTGAAATATTTGAAACTTTAAAAAATATATACAGGAGACCATCTTATGCCTTCTGAGTAAGGACAGACTTCTTAAGCAATAAAAAGTGCTAACATAAGAGAGAAGACTGATAAATTTAACTACATTGGATCTAAGAGGTGCTATTCATCAAAGGTAAATAAATAAAGTAAAAAGACAAGCAGTAAACTGAAGACAAAATTTGCAAGACAATTAACTATTAGTTTCTAAAAAATATATATATATTTTTTTCTTCTAAAATCCTTATGAATCAATAAGAAAAACAAGCAACCTAATTGAAAAATAGACAAATAATATGAACAGAAATGAAACAAAATGAGGAATAAGTGGAAAAAAAGGTGCTTAATCTCTTTAATAGCCAGGAAAATGCAACTTAAGAGAATAATCAGATATAATTTTATACCAATTAGTCTGACAAAAATCAAGAAATCTGACTATATCAAGTATTGGAAAGGATAGAGAAGAGTGTGAAAATTTATGTACTGCCAGTAGGATATTAAATTGGTTAAATAACTTCAGAAAGCAGTTTGACATTTCCTTGGAAAGTTGAGCATTTGCATTCCCTAAAACCAAATGATTGTAGTCCTATAGGTATACTCTAGTAATATCTCCAAACTGGTTATCTCCTTTATTATAATCAACAGTATGTAACAAATTTTCAATGAATAGCTGCATAGTCAATTAATGTAGACTATTCCTTTTGAATCCTTGGCTGTGAAGGGAAACAGAGTGCTAACCTGTGGTTTCTATATGATTCACTGGTCTATTCCTCCTCAAATGTGGCCCCCAGAAATGGTCCATGGCCTTCTTGTTCCTGGTTTGTTT
Organism: Panthera uncia; assembly: GCF_023721935.1. NCBI lineage: Eukaryota > Metazoa > Chordata > Mammalia > Carnivora > Felidae > Panthera > Panthera uncia. The sequence goes on from NW_026057584.1 coordinate 24,063,994, forward strand.
TGCCTCTTATATAATGTCCACTGTCAATGCTGTCAGTGATTACCTTAGCTTTCGGAGTAGCCTCTTACCGTTTTTGTGTCACATGGAGTTTTCTGTCAAGTTTTGGGCCAGTCTGAGAATCTAACCAGCCCATAAAGTATATTTTGTATGGAGAAAAGGATTCTGAACTTTCACACTAACTAAAAATTGCAATAATAGATTAATGAGTAGTGGTGCTCAATTTATTAATTTCTGGAGCTTTCTGACATTCCTGAAAAATAGCTCATTTTATTCAAGGACTTTTTAGAATGAGAAAAATAATCATAGACAAGAATGATGCTATTATTTATAGAATTTTTATATGCAGTGTTCCAAGTATTCCTTAGATGTCACAGCTGTCTAAAAAAGACTGCACAAAGAGTGTTGCCAATATTATTTTTTATTTTTAGTAAATATTCAGTAGAGGCTGAATCAATGCCCCATTAAAAACGTTTTCAGAATTGGGTCTGAGTCATCTTGGTTTTTCTTCTCTAATCCATTTGTTTTTTAGACAGAGTGACTGAGTGGTTTCTTGATTGAGTGATTTCCAACCTTGACTCAAACTGACTATCATATGTTAAGCCTGTAGCTTGATTCTATCAATTGTAGTGAGCAAAGTGAGAGTAGCTCTATACAGGGGAAACCTTCAAAGATCACCATCATCAAAAGGCTCTGGTTGAATCTACAGCCATCCATGGCACTGTGCTGTGTTACTATGTGAGGTTTCAGAAAGGCTGCTGAATAAATAATAAGTAAATATCCCAAGGGGGAGAAAAACCTTGAAGAACATGTGATAGAATGCAAAGTGTGAAGTTTCCACCATTTGTGTTCCCTGAAATTTTTATTTTCCTTACATTTATACTGCACATTTCAATGTATAAATGTCTTCTGCATATATTTTGATTTTTAGAATCATAATTGTGAGATAAGCAAAGTATTAAATCATCACCCTGTTTTAAAGATAAAGAAGGTGAGATTTAGAGATGGTAAGTTACAGACTTAATAAATAATAGAGAAGGGGCTTGCTCACAGCTACATCTTTTGATTCCAAGTTCAGTGTTCTTTGAATTATACAACACTACAAAGTTGTCAGCCAGGTATGGTAAAATGCAGTGGAGATGATCATGTTCTTAAATTTTAACTAGATGTGCTCTTCTTCCTACCCCCATGTAGCTATATTGGAATAGTTAGTTAACTGGTCATTGATTCTAAATAATTGTTTCATAATAGTAATTAAATTCATTCTATTCAACTTTTTAAAAAAATTCATTAAAAGATCACTTACATATTTTTCCCTGAGCTACATTTTTAATTAGGTTAAGATTACCTTTTGATGGAAGATATGACAGAATTTCATCTCTGCAGTCTCTTATAGTCCTAAAATTCTATGATGTGATTTTTAAAAATTGACCCTGCATTTTTCAGTAGCAGTAGTAACATGAATAAAAAGACACTTGTTATATGACCAAATTGGTATTGGTATTGGTATTGGTATTGGTATCTGTATTGGCTAAAAGTTACATAGGCATTCTGTAACTTAATATTTTACCACAACCCTTTGGGGGTAAGTAATATTATTGTCTTTTACAAATAATAATACAGAGTCTAGAACCTGAGTAATGTGTCTTAGTTTACACATCTAATAACTGTACTAAGGTTTGAACAGTGTGTTTTCTTTCTCAAACCATACTCATAGCCCTATGCTCTACTACAGAACTTTGATATTCATAAGGGAAAAGTTTAAGGTCTAGCAAACTGGTATCAGGGAAGTCTAGAAGCAGCACTAAAAGATGCATCCTAGAATTTTCAACTTCACAGGGGAAATGTCAGACCCACCCTTAAATGTGGATCAAATATGAACCTCACAGGCTTGTTGTAAAAATTAAATAAAATAATGCATATAAAATAACTGGCATGTAGTATGACCTCAGTGAAATCACTTTTTTTTCTAGATTTTACTTATGCAATATGTCATTTATATACTATTTGTTTAAAGAAAGAGAAAAATCCAATAAAATATATGTAGGAAAACAGATAATCTCATATAACAAGACTGAAGGTAGGCAATTCTGTGACAAATTCAGAGGCTCATTGATAAACCTGGGTTCTCTCCCTCTTCTTGCCCAGTAGTCCTATGTTCTTTTGTGGTCACTGGCTGTGGCTGAATGCCAGATACTCTGTGTAGACGCAGTCATATCAAGTAAAAAAAGAAAAAAAAAGTTGACATTTTTCTTCCAGGGCTTCTCCTTTCCTAGACCATCAGCAGATGAAAATTTTGACACATTCTGTTTGAGAGCAAATCAATATTCAGGGGGATAGAATTTCCATAACTAGTTTTGACTAAGAAAAATTCTTCCTGAGGTGGGAAGGGGCTCACTGCCCTTAACACATACGGTCGCTTGGTACTTAAGCAGAATTGGGATTATGTTCACAGGAAGAAGGGCATAGGGATAAGCAGATCACAGTGTATATATCATACTTGAGGAAAAACAGTGGAATATGTGTCAAATATCTAAATTCTAGAGAGAGGAACAAAGAATCTTGGAGATTAATCCAGGTAGAAATTTGGAATAGGAGAATTTGTGTGAATTATGGCTCAAGTTTACGATTGATTGCAAGGGATAAAGCCAGAGCCTAGGAACTAGGACCTGTAACAAAGTCAGAAAGTAGCAGAAATCAGCAAGGGTGACTTGAGACTCAAATGCTAGCCTAAAGCTTATGACATTCTCTTTGGACGAAGAATTAGTCCCGGAGTCTAGGTGATAGCTAAATGCATAGGTAGGATTCAAAATGGACCCAGAACTCCTCTCTCTCAACTAAGTCTTCAGTCTGTTTTCTTCTACTGACTCCTTCCATTTGGGCAATGAATATATTCCTTTCTCTAAGGCTTAAAAAATGTCTTTCTTGACCTTTCTTCTCTTTGGCTTTCCCTGTCATTTTCCTGACTGTGCCCACTCCCATTTCCAGCTGGAATCCAGACCCTCTCTATTCACACATTCACACAATGTAGCTTATGACTTTGTGAGAGCTACTTTATGATGAAATTAACATCATCCTAATTGTCAATGTCGATGGTCACTTTCAAGCCTTTTCATATTCAATTTCTTTATTGCTTTTCTGAGCACATTTTCTCTACCATACCTAACATACGCTTCTGGTGAAAAATCTATAACCCTTTGGCTTCCATGATAAAGCTTTCTGTGGCTATCTCCGAGCTTCCCTGACCATTCTGTCTCTGTGCCTTTGTGGGTGATTCTTCTTCAGCTCCCCACACATTTTAGTGTTTCTAAGGCTTCCAATCCTAAATCCACTTTTTAAAAAGATTTGTTACTTAATGTTGATAGAGAAAACAACCTATTAATATGCATTTGTAATTGTTTAGGATGCACAATGGCATAATGTGATGGTTTAATATATATACACATTGTGAGATGATTATCATAATCAAGTTAATTAACACATCTATCACCTCACATAATTGTGTGTGTGTGTGTGTGTGCCTATGGTAAGAACATTTATGATCTACTGTCTTAGCAAATTTTGTACAGTATTATTAACAATAGTCACAATGCTATACTTTAGATTCCCAGATTTTATTCATTTTATAACTGACAGTTGTAACCTTTGACCAACATCTCTGCATTTCCTGCTTCTCCCAACCCCTGGCAACCACTCTTCTCTTTGGTTCTATGAGGTGGACTTTTTAAGATTCCACATATACATGGAATCATATAGAATTTGTCTTCTATGTCTGACTTATTTCACATAGCATAATGTACTCCAGGCTCATCCATGTTGTCACAAATGGAAGGATTTCCTTCCTTTTTTGTGGCTGAATAATATTCCATTATATATATATATATACCACATTTTTCTTTTTCTATTCATCCATTAGCACTCAGATTGTTTCCATATCTTGGCTATTATGAATAATGCTGCAGTGAATGTAGGAGTGGTAGATACCTTTTTGAGATACTGACTTTATTTCCTTTGGATAGATACCCAGAAGTGGTATTGCTGGATCATATGATAGTTCTATTTTTAATATTTTGAATAACCTCCATACTGTTCTCCATAATGGCTATACCAATTTGCATTCCCATCAACAGTGTGCAAGGATTCCCTTTTCTCCACACCCTTACCAATTCTTGCTATCTCCTACCTTTTTGATAGTAGCAATCTTTTTAAATTTCTGTTTAATTTTTTTTAAATTAATGTTTATTTATTTTTGAGAGAGAGAGAGAAAGAGTGTGAACAGGGAAGGGGCAGAGAGAAAGGGAGACACAGAATCTGAAGCAGACTCCAGGCTCTGAGCTGTCAACACACAGCCAATGCAGGGCTCCACCTTGTGAACCACAAGATCATGACCTGAGCTAAAGCTGGAGGCTTACTGGACTGAGCCACCAGGTGATGCTGATAGTAGCTGTTGTAACATGTGAGGTGATATTTTATTGTGCTTTGATTCACACATCTCTGATGATGAGTGATAGTGAACACCTTTTCAAAAACTGTTCATGACACTTGTATGTGTTCTTTTTATGTATGTGTGTATGTATGTATGTATTTTTATTATTTTAAAAATATTTTTTAAGTTTATTTATTTTGGGAGAGAGAGAGAAAGTAAGTGGAGGAAGGGCACAGAGAGAGACGGAAAGAGAGAATCTCAAACAGGTTCTGCAGTGTCAGCACAGAGCCTGATGTGGGACTGGATCTCAAGAACCATGAGATCATGACCTGAGCTGAAATCAAGAATCAGATGCTTAACTAACTGAGCCATCTGGGCATCCCTGGATGTATTTATAATTTCATATTTTCATAATATATCCTTTTTAAAAAATATTGTTTAGTGGGAAAAGTTAATAGGAACAAAATAAGGAGATAGCACTAAATTGTTTTAAAGGAGAAGCTAACCTTGCCCCCCCCCCCCCCCCTTTTTTTTTTTTTGCCAAGATAAAAATGACTGTCCTGTCCTCATGTGTCAGGTCAGCATCTATTGTTTTATATTGAGTGATGGCTCAAATCAATGGAAACTCATCAAACTCCTGTGGTAGTATGGTAATTTAATATGTAGGACTAAGTGTGACAGAAGTCTTCTGTTTATTAGAAAACAAAAAAAGAAAGAAAGAAAGAAAGAAGCAATGATTGTTGGCTGTCAACCTGATATATTCTGGCACCAAACCAAACTAAGCCTGGGGCCTTTTGAGGATTTCAAGGCTGTGGAAATTGTCTTAATTATAATATGCTGTGCTTCCAAAGATACATTTTTCAGGGGATCTCATATGACCTTACCTACAATCTCACAATTATCCCTCATATGTTTATGAGGTACATAAAAAGTCAACATTAGGATAGAATGAGGGAATAAGGTAATCTAGCACATTTAAGACGTCAGCAGTGCTGGCAAAGATGAGGACAAAATCTACATTCTTCACTGTAACTGTAGTATAGAATTGGAGTCAACAATTTCTTTTCCTTCAGTCTCCTTACCTACCCCATTCTTAACCCTACCAATAGGTTACCAATATGCATACCATTTGTCAGATGAGCATTTAACATTTTGTTTTCTGAGAAGTTACTTGAAAAAATTAAACTTTTTCAATATAGAGTAAATAGTAACTATTCAGTTTATATTCAATTATGGTTAATTTCTGAATAAGCAGACATTATATACAGAAAATGCTCAAATACTTTGGGGGAAGAAACCATCAATAGGGAAATAAGGCAAATAGATTATGTATTTGGATACATAATGACTATGAAAGTTAATGATGAATGTTAAATAAAAGTCTGTAGCTGTCTTGCTCTTACAATTATTAGCAGAAAGTACCTTCCTTTATAGTGTCAACTCACTCTGCAAAGCAGTCAAGATTATGTACACCCGGAAGCACATTTATAACTAGAATATGAGGTACCCTGTGCTTGCCCTAGGATCATTCACATCTCCTCTTTATTCCTATTTAGGCTGGTTTATACCACAACAAAATGATTTTCAGGTTTCCTGATCCAGATTCTATCTAGTACCCCATCCTGCCCATCACTATTTTCATCTGGTCTCTGACCATCTTTAGCTTGTTTCACCATGACTAACTTGTGTCTATGTCCATAGTCAACTTCAGGTGGCTGACTCAAACTCTGTGTCTTATGAGTCTCTTTTGGTTAGATCTTAGATCTTGGATACCAACCAAGATTCTTCCTGAATGAATTTATGAATCCCATGGCTCCTGACAGTATGAACTTCTCAAGACATGAGCTCTTCTATGCCACACTTGCTTCACATCCTGCTGGGCTAGTTTTCTTGTTCTGGCCTGGGCTTCCTCAGTTCCCTGGTGACTTAGCAGTAAAATAACAGGAGAACTGAGGATGGGGTTGGTTTGAGGAATGGAGTATTAGAGAGCAAGGCTAGAGTTGTTTCATAGTCTAAAAGAAGGGAGACATATCTGGCCACGAGATGGATGAACAAAAATGGGAAAGTGTCAGGACAAAGGTAAAGACAATATTCAAAACTGAGAATAAAAACAGGGTAAGTTATTCAAGGAATTACACAGGAATCCAAACCTAAAAAATGGGTCAGGAGATCGATCCGCAAAAAAAAAAAAAACAATCAAGCAGGATATTATGTGTAATAATCTTTGTCAGTTTTTTTTTTCCTTTTCACAGACCTTTTTTTATTTTTAAATTTTTTTTTTTAACGTTTATTTATTTTTGAGACAGAGAGAGACAGAGCATGAACAAGGGAGGAGCAGAGAGAGAGGGAGATACAGAATCTGAAACAGGCTCCAGGCTCTGAGCTGTCAGCACAGAGCCCGACGCGGGGCTCGAACCCACGGACCGTGAGATCATGACCTGAGCTGAAGTCGGATGCTTAACCGACCAAGCCACCCAGGCGCCCCTCACAGACCTTTTTTTAAACCTTTATCAGAGCTTAAGTTACCATTTAGGAATATGTATCCATTGGTGATGGTAATTATGAGAGAACATGAGTAGAGAAGAAAAGGCTGGTATTAGGGAAAATGGGGTTCAAAGCAAAGCAAAACAAAACTCCAAAACTAGTTTCTGAAATATTAAGGTAGAGGAGGATGAGAAGTAATTTTGGGCTTTCCCTAATGAGCTATGGATCTAATGTTTCTTATGTGCCCTCTCAATATGGACATAGTAATAGAATTTGGGGGCAGGTTGAGAATAGGACTATACAATTTGGAGACAGAGAGGTGGGTGGTCATTACTAGTTAGTGGGAGCTCTGTCTAAGGTTGCCATTCTCAATCCCTGATTTCCCACTGTCACTTTGGATTTCCCACTCCTTTCCACCCAAGTAGATTATTGTAATCTTTAAACTCCACTATGGTAGATGATTGTAATCGCCATTCTGTATTCTATATAGGTTAGATTTGACTACCTTGCTGCTAGTTATGCTTCCACCTCAATGTCACCCTCTTAAAAAAACAAAAACCAATTTCAGAAATTAAATGAGTGACAATATTATTATAAGGATATCCTTAAATCTAGTGTAATTGACAAAGAAAAAGGAACTTATTTACTCTTTTTTTAAAATGTTTATTTCTTGGGGCGCCTGGGTGCCTCAGTTGGTTAAGCGTCCAACTTCGGCTCAGGTCATGATCTCATGGTCCGTGAGTTCGAGCCCCGCGTCAGGCTCTGTGCTGACAGCTCAGAGCCTGGAGCCTGCTTCAGGTTCTGTGTCTGCCTCTCTCTCTGACCCTCCCCCGTTCATGCTCTGTCTCTTTCTGTCTCAAAAGTAAACGTTAAAAAAAAATAAAAAATAAAATGTTTATTTCTCTATTTTGAGAGAGAGAGACAGAGAGAGCAGTGGAGGGGCAGAGAGAAAGGGCAACAGAGCATCTCAAGCAAGCTCCATGCTGACAGTGCAGAGCCTGATGTGGGGATTGATCTCACGAACTGTGAGATCATGACCTGAGCCGAAATCAAGAGTCAGATGCTTAACAGACTGAGCCATCCAGGTGCTCTAGGAATTTATTTATTTTTAATCTTTCATGCTTTAAAGATGATTAGAAATAGATTACATGGGACCACATCTCAGAACAGGCATGATACATAATTCCACATGTATATAAAATGTTGAGGCTGCTTTCTAAGTATATTCTGGTTAGCATGGTGATGTATCCATAGTTAACAAAAATCCAATCCTCCAACGTCTTGAAATGTAATATGTGTCTTCCCTAAATATCTCTTGAGAATATTAATGAAGTGGTTGCATAGCACACCATTGAGTAAAATTTTCTAAAACATTCCTTTGAACATCTCCTTTTCCCTCAAATACCATCAATAATCTCCAGCACCATAAATAGTTTAATCTGTCCTCTTTTCCTGCAAAGCCTTAGCATACACCAATTCCAATCTTAGTCCGTCCTTACTTCTTCATTCCAGCCCTTTTTTCTTCTTCACTGGGCAGTCCTATGCTGCTTCATAGGTGAAATAAGTTTGCCTCTTAGCTCTCTCCAGTGTTTCTCTCTGCTACTTTACCAGTCAGCAATGTGTCTAAGTAGCTGAGCAATAGGAATGAAAATATTTTCTGAATGTTTATATATATTTTTTCTTTATCCTTGTCATGTAAGAATTCAGTACCTAAGAATCCAGTATCTAAGCATTTAAAGCATAGGTTGGCACACAGTACATACTCAGTAGATAGACATTTGTCCTATTTTGGCGAAAGACTTCAACATTTCATTTTGATAAGTAAGTAGTACAAATTCTTTTAACTTCTTTGGTCTTCAGGGTGAAGTAATTATTATTCTCTCATGTGTAAATTTGGCTAAGTGCTCATACTGCAGAGTCTGGCAGAGCTGAGTCCAAATTCTGGATTAATGTTGCTTCAGTTCTCTGATTTTGTTTTCTCAGTTGTAAAAAGGGGATAATAACTGAACCTCCCTGTAGGTTTGTTGTGGTTTCAGCTAGATAATGAATGTAATATGTAACATCTTTAACATGCCATCTGGTACATTTTAACATGCTATCTGGTAAGTGCTTGATATAACTATTATTAAAATAACTTTAATAAATGTTTATAAATATAATATTTAGCCTATGATTTTGCGTGATATTTCATTATTAACAAATACTAACATTTTCTACAGAGGCAGTTATCTTAGATGAGGAAACCTTAAAACCCCTTGTATTGATTTGTCATTATCAGAAACTTTAATGAGACAAATTCTAAAAAAAACTTGCCCTATTTTGTGAGAAGATTCCTCTTGGTCCAAATCCAATCTGTTCCCCAGTGTTGTTAATTGTCTTTCTGCAGCACCTTTTCTTACCTCCGCATTCTCACATCAACTCTTGTAGTTCAGTCCTTCACTAGCTTTGACCTTTATGCCTTCCATTAGCATCTTTTTCTCCTCTGTCCCCTCTCCAAATTCATTCTCTACGTTGTTGTCAGAATAATCTCTTCAGAGCCCAGTTCTGATCGTGTTAATCTCCTGCACAAGAACTGTCAACTCCTTGACTTGCCAAGTACAATTCTCAACACCCCTGCCAAACTGCATTTTCAACATTATCTCCCAGTGTTCTTCACTACCATTATGCCCTAACCAAATGAGACTAATTGCTGTCCTGGGCACACAGACCCCCTGCCTCATCTCATATGGTTTCTTCTACATGAAATGCCAGGACTTTATTGGTTCAAAAATTAACCCATTCTTCTGTCTTCCTTCCCAAGCAAACCTAAACCATGACCAAAAGATAATAACAATTTCTTTTTTCAAAGACTGCACAGAAATAAATTCAAAATATGCCGCAGTAACTTAGTAAAATGTGAAGCAACCTATATATTTATAATTTTCATGCTTAGATATTGGGATATATAATAGGTTTACATTGCACATATATTTTAAATGGTACCATAGTTAATGGAGAGAGTTGATGTAACCCTTAAAGTATTACATCATTTCCTCAACCACAGGACCTGGCCTGTATGTAATATCTGACAATAAGTTGTAACTATTCATTTAATTTTATAATTATAATGGCATTCAGAGATGCCTCTGCACATTATTTTTCACTCTTTGTGTCTGTTTTTCCCCCCACAGTATTCCCAGTACAAGCATAGAGCCTGTTATAATAAGTAGGCTCTCTATTTGTATTTGTTGAGTAAATGAATAAATATGCGAATAAAAGAAAAGTACTTCAAAATGATGAGTTTTATGAACAGAACCATATAAATTATCTAATAACAAAAGAAAAATAAGAAAACTTTAAATTTTTTTTCAATATATGAAGTTTATTGTCAAATTGGTTTCCATACAAAACCCAGTGCTTATCCCAAAAGGTGCTCTCCTCAATACCCATCACCCACCCTCCCCTCCCTCCCACCCCCCATCAACCCTCAGTTTGTTCTAAGTTTAAGAGTCTCTTATGCTTTGGCTCTCTCCCACTCTAACCTCTTTTTTTTTTTCCCTTCCCCTCCCCAACGGGTTTCTGTTAAGTTTCTCAGGATCCACATAAGAGTGAAAACATATGGTATCTGTCTTTCTCTGTATGGCTTATTTCACTTAGCATCACACTCTCCAGTTCCATCCATGTTGCTACAAAGGGCCATATTTCATTCTTTCTCATTGCCACGTAGTACTCCTTTGTGTATATAAACCACAATTTCTTTATCCATTCATCAGTTGATGGACATTTAGGTTCTTTCCATAATTTGGCTATTGTTGAGAGTGCTGCTATAAACATTGGGGTCAAAGTGCCCCTATGCATCAGTACTCCTGTATCCCTTGGGTAAATTCCTAGCAGTGCTATTGCTGGGTCATAGGGTAGGTCTATTTTTAATTTTCTGAGGAACCTCCACACTGCTTTCCAGAGCGGCTGCACCAATTTGCATTCCCACCAACAGTGCAAGAGGGTTCCCGTTTCTCCACATCCTCTCCAGCATCTATAGTCTCCTGATTTGTTCATTTTGGCCACTCTGACTGGCGTGAGGTGATATCTGAGTGTGGTTTTGATTTGTATTTCCCTGATGAGGAGCGACGTTGAGCATCTTTTCATGTGCCTGTTGGCCATCCGGATGTCTTCTTTAGAGAAGTGTCTATTAACGTTTTCTGCCCATTTCTTCACTGGATTATTTGTTTTTCGGGTGTGGAGTTTGGTGAGCTCTTTATAGATTTTGGATACTAACCCTTTGTCCGATATGTCATTTGCAAATATCTTTTCCCATTCCGTTGGTTGCCTTTTAGTTTTGTTGGTTGTTTCCTTTGCTGTGCAGAAGCTTTTTATCTTCATAAGGTCCCAGTAGTTCATTTTTGCTTTTAACTCCCTTGCCTTTGGGGATGTGTCAAGTAAGAAATTGCTATGGCTGAGGTCAGAGAGGTCTTTTCCTGCTTTCTCCTCTAGGTTTTTGATGGTTTCCTATCTCACATTCAGGTCCTTTATCTATTTTGAGTTTATTTTTGTGAATGGTGTGAGAAAGTGGTCTAGTTTCAACCTTCTGCATGTTGCTGTCCAGTTCTCCCAGCACCATTTGTTAAAGAGACTGTCTTTTTTCCATTGGATGTTCTTTTCTGCTTTGTCAAAGATTAGTTGCCCATACGTTTGTGGGACTAGTTCTGGGGTTTCTATTCTATTCCATTGGTCTCTGTGTCTGTTTTTGTGCCCATACCATGCTGTCTTGATGATTACAGCTTTGTAGTAGAGGCTAAAGTCTGGGATTGTGATGCCTCCTGCTTTGGTCTTCTTCTTCAAAATTACTTTGGCTATCGGGGCCTTTTGTGGTTCCATATGAATTTTAGGATTGCTTGTTCTAGTTTCAAGAAGAATGCTGGTGCAATTTTGATTGGGATTGCATTGAATGTGTAGATAGCTTTGGGTAGTATTGACATTTTGACAATATTTATTCTTCCAATCCATGAGCAGGGAATGTCTTTCCATTTCTTTATATCTCCTTCAATTTCCTTCATAAGCTTTCTATAGTTTTCAGCATACAGATCTTTTACATCTTTGGTTAGATTTATCCCTAGGTATTTTATGCTCCTTGGTGCAATTGTGAATGGGATCAGTTTCTTTATTTGTCTTTCTTCATTATTGAAGAAATAATGTCTTGCTTCATTATTAATGTATATGAATGCAACTGATTTCTGTACATTGATTTGCATCCTGCAACTTTGCTGAATTCATGTATCAGTTCTAGCAGACTTCTGGTGGAGTCTATCAGATTTTCCATATATAATATGTCATCTGCAAAAAGTGAAAGCTTAACTTCATCTTTGCCTATTTTGATGCCTTTGATTCCCTTTTGCTGTCTGATTGCTGATGCTAGAACTTCCAACACTATGTTAAACAACAGCGGTGAGAGTGGACATCCCTGTCGTGTTCCTGATCTCAGGGAAAAAGCTCTCAGTTTTTCCCCATTGAGGATGATGTTAGCTGTGGGCTTTTCATAAATGGCTTTTATGATCTTTAAGTATGTTCCTTCTATCCCGACTTTCTCAAGGGTTTTTATTAAGAAAGGTTGCTGAATTTTGTCAAAGGCCTTTTCTGCATCGATTGACAGGATCATATGGTTCTTCTCTTTTCTTTTATTAATGTGATGTATCACGTTGATTGATTTGCGAATGTTGAACCAACCCTGCATCCCAGCAATGAATCCCACTTGATCATGGTGAATAATTCTTTTTATATGCTGTTGAATTCGATTTGCTAGTATCTTATTGAGAATTTTTGCATCCATATTCATCAGGGATATTGGCCTGTAGTTCTCTTTTTTACTGGGTCTCTGTCTGGTTTAGGAATCAAAGTAATACTGGCTTCATAGAATGAGTCTGTAAGTTTTTCTTCCCTTTCTATTTCTTGGAATAGCTTGAGAAGGATAGGTATTATCTCTGCTTTCAACGTCTGGTAGAACTCCCCTGGGAAGCCATCTGGTCCTGGACTCTTATTTGTTGGGAGATTTTTGATAACCAATTCAATTTCTTCGCTGGTTATGGGTCTGTTCAAGCTTTCTATTTCCTCCTGATTGAGTTTTGGAAGCGTGTGGGTGTTTAGGAATTTGTCCATTTCTTCCAGGTTGTCCAATTTGTTGGCATATAATTTTTCATAGTATTCCCTGATAATTGTTTGTATCTCTGAGGGATTGGTTATAATAATTCCATTTTCATTCATGATTTTATCTATTTGGGTCATCTCCCTTTTCTTTTTGAGAAGCCTGGCTAGAGGTTTATCAATTTTGTTTATTTTTTCAAAAAACCAACTCTTGGTTTCGTTGATCTGCTCTACAGTTTTTTTAGATTCTATATTGTTTATTTCTGCTCTGATCTTTATTATTTCTCTTCTTCTGCTGGATTTAGGCTGTCTTTGCTGTTCTGCTTCTATTTCCTTTAGGTGTGCTGTTAGATTTTGTATTTGGGATTTTTCTTGTTTCTTGAGATAGGCCTGGATTGCAATGTATTTTCCTCTCAGGACTGCCTTTGCTGCATCCCAAAGCGTTTGGATTGTTGTATTTTAATTTTCATTTGTTTCAATATATTTTTTAATTTCTTCTCTAATTTCCTGGTTGACCCACTCATTCTTTAGTAGGGTGTTCTTTAACCTCCATGCTTTTGGAGGTTTTCCAGACTTTTTCCTGTGGTTGATTTCAAGCTTCATAGCTTGAAAGCTTTGCTTCATAGCATTGTGGTCTGAAAGTATGCATGGTATGATTTCAATTCTTGTATACTTATGAAGGGCTGTTTTGTGACCCAGTATGTGATCTATCTTGGAGAATGTTCCATGTGCACTCAAGAAGAAAGTATATTCTGTTGCTTTGGGATGCAGAGTTCTAAATATATCTGTCAAGTCCATCTGATCCAATGTATCATTCAGGGCCCTTGTTTCTTTATTGACTGTGTGTCTAGATGATCTATCCATTTCTGTAAGTGGAGTGTTAAAGTCCCCTGCAATGACCACATTCTTATCAATGAGGTTGCTTATGTTTGCGAGTAATTGTTTTATATATTTGGGGGCTCCGGTATTCAGCGCATAGACATTTATAATTGTTAGCTCTTCCTGATGGATAGACCCTGTGATTATTATATAATGCCCTTCTTCATCTCTTGTTACAGCCTTTATTTATTTTTTTTTTTTAATTTTTTTTTCAACGTTTTTTATTTATTTTTGAGACAGAGAGAGACAGAGCATGAACGGGGGAGGGGCAGAGAGAGAGGGAGACACAGAATCGGAAACAGGCTCCAGGCTCTGAGCCATCAGCCCAGAGCCTGACGCGGGGCTCGAACTCACGGACCGTGAGATCGTGACCTGGCTGAAGTCGGACGCTTAACCGACTGCGCCACCCAGGCGCCCCTTGTTACAGCTTTTAATTTAAAGTCTAGTTTGTCTGATATAAGTATGGCTATTCCAGCTTTCTTTTGACTTCCAGTGGCATGATAAATAGTTCTCCATCCCCTCACTCTCAATCTGAAGATGTCCTCAGGTCTAAAATGAGTCTCTTGTAGACAGCAAATAGATGAGTCTTGTTTTTTTATCCATTCTGATACCGTATGTCTTTTGGTTGGCGCATTTAGTCCATTTACATTCAGTGTTATTATAGAAAGATATGGGTTTAGAGTCATTGTGATGTCTGTAGGTTTCATGCTTGTAGCGATGTCTCTGGTACTTTGTCTCACAGGATCCCCCTTAGGATCTCTTGTAGGGCTGGTTTCGTGGTGACAAATTCCTTCAGTTTTTGGTTGTTTGGGAAGACCTTTATCTCTCCTTCTATTCTAAATGACAGACTTGCTGGATAAAGGATTCTCGGCTGCATATTTTTTCTGTTCATCACATTGAAGATTTCCTGCCATTCCTTTCTGGCCTGCCAAGTTTTAGTAGAGAGATCAGTCACAAGTCTTATAGGTCTCCCTTTATATGTTAGAGCACATTTATCTGTAGCTGCTTTCAGAATTTTCTCTTTATCCTTGTATTTTGCCAGTTGCACTATGACATGTCATGCAGAAGATTGATTCAAGTTACGTCTGAAGGGAGTTCTCTGTGCCTCTTGGATTTCAATGCCTTTTTCCTTCCCCAGATCCGGGAAGTTCTTAGCTATTATTTCTTCAAGTACACCTTCAGCACCTTTCCCTCTCTCTTCCTCCTCTGGAATACCAGTTATGCGTAGATTATTTCTCTTTAGTGCATCACTTAGTTCTCTAATTCCACTCATACTCCTGGATATTTTTATCTCTTTTTCTCAGCTTCTTCTTTTTCCATAATTTTATCTTCTAGTTCATCTATTCTGTCCTCTGCCTCTTCAATCCGAGCCATAGTTGTCTCCATTTAATTTTGCAGTTCATTGATAGCATTTTTTAGCTCCTCCTGGCTGTTCCTTAGTCCCTTGATCTCTGTAGCAAGAGATTCTCTGCTGTACTTTATACTTTTTTCAAGCCCAACGATTAATTTTATGACTATTACTCTAAATTCACTTTCTGTTATATTGTTTAAATCATTTTTGATCAGTTTGTTAGCTGTTGTTATTTCCTGGACGTTTTTTTGAGGAGAATTCTTCCGTTTCGTCATTTTGGATAGTGCCTGGAGTAGTGCGGACCTGCAGGGCACTTTCCCTGTGCTGTGTTATATAACTGGAGTTGGTGGGTGGGGCCACAGTCAGACCTGATGTCTGCCCCCAGCCCACCGCTGGGGTCACAGTCAGACTGGTGTGTGCCTTCTCTTCCCTTCTCCTAGGGGCAGGATTCACTGTGGGGTGGCGTGGCCCATCTGGGCTACTTGCACACTGCCAGGCTTGTGGTGCTGGGGATCTGGCGTATTAGCTGGGGTGGATCGGCAAGGTGCACGGGGGCGGGAGGGGCAGGCTCAGCTCGCTTTTCCTTTGGAGATCCGCTTCGGGAGGGGCCCTGCAGCACCGGGAGGGAGTCAGACCCGCCAGAGGGATGATCTGCAGAAGCACGGCGTTGGGTGTTTGTGCACTGCAAGAAAGTTCCCTGGCAGGAACTGGTTCCCTTTGGGATTTTGGCTGGGGGATGGGCGAGGGAGATGGCGTTGGCGAGCGCCTTTGTTCCCCACCAAGCTGAGCTCTGTAGTCCGGTGCTCAACAGGTCTCCCTCCCGTTGTCCTCCAGCCTTCCCGTTCTCTGAGCAGAGCTGTTAGTTTATAACCTTCCAGGTGTCAAGTCCTGCTTGCTGTCCGAACACACTCCGTCCGGCCCCTCCGCTTTTGCCAGACAGACTCCGGGGCTCTGCCTGGCCCGCAGTCCGCCCCTCCACCCCGGCTCCCTCCCACCAGTCCGTGGAGCGCGCACTGCCTCGCCGCCCTGCCTACCCTCTTCCGTGGGCCTCTTGTCTGTGCTTGGCTCCTGAGACTCCATTCTGCTAGTCTTCTGGCGGTTTTCTGGGTTATTTAGGCAGGTGTAGGTGGAATCTAAGTGATCAGCAGGACGCGGGATGAGCCCAGAGTCCTCCTACACCACCATCTTCCCAGGATTCCCTCCGAAAACTTTAAAATTTAAGGTTCTGAGGAAGGAAATATTAATTTGGTACACACAGTTACTAATATAACACTTTATCTTTGTCAAAGGCCTTACAAATACTTAATAATACACTAATGACCCTTTTTAACCCATGCAAATTAATATTGCCTATAAGCATAGTGTAAGAGTAAATTATACAGCAGCTAAAGAATATTGGGCAATGAGTCTAAAAAAAAAAGGTGTTTGACCTGACACCATATGAAAATATGTTAACAGGATTCCATGTAAGGAATAGCTGACTGTCTAATTTTTATCCTCTTTCAAACCTAAATACATCTCCTCCGTATTAAATGCCTATTGATTCAAAAGGTGATATGGAATTACAAAATGCATCTGATGAGTTGGAATGAATTAGACTCCAGCTATATATCACTCGTTTTCTATGGGAGAGAAATTCATAAATCATAGAAGTGCCTTGAAATGCAGGTTTTATGAAAAGATTGTAACATTTTTTTCCTCTAAAATAAGCTTAGGAAACTCTAATGAAATTTAAATTTTACCACCCCAAGGACGACATTAACCTTTGTTAGCCTCCCTTTTTGGAAGGGGATACATATTTATTATTAAGTATGTTTTAAGAGTTTAGCATCCAAACCTTAATGAAGCTTTGCAGTGTTTAAGTTCTTAAGTTAGTGATATTAACTTGATTGTTAGAAGAGAGAAATAGAAAATGGGGATTCATGGTAAAATGAAATGGAGAAAATAATATTTGAAATATCAGATCAGTCTGAAGAGTAGATACTGAAGGACTCCTAAAGACAGCTGTTAATATGACTAGGATTCAAATCATAGCATTTATTAGCTGTGTGATTCTGGACAAGATGCTTAACAATTTTTCACCTCAATTTCCCTACCTATAATTTAGGAATGATAATAATGGGACCCTGCAGGGGTATATTGAGAATCCTACAAGATAAAATCAGTGTCTGGTACTTTTTATTAATGGCTGAGACAGAGAGATATTTGTTACTGGACCAGTTTTGATGTCACAGCAGTATTATCTTGATATGTTTAATTATTTTTGGAAATACACTATGATTCTCAATTTTAAAAACACTTCAATAGCTTTAATATTTAGTCTTTTTTGTTCATTTTTGAAATTTATGTTTACTAGACAAGTATTTTCTCAGGTACCACAGTGCACCAGACCTTATAGTCAAACTTCAATTAAGATCTAGCTCTACAATATTTAAGGAGCTGGCAGACTAATGGTGGACCTAGAATATGGAAATTCACAATCACTGTACAATAGGAACACAATGTGGTGGAAACAAAGACATTCAGCTACTGACCTCTTTTTCCACTAAGTATTCAACAAATATGTGTACCAAATGACTACTATGTGTTAGGGACCTTTTTAGGCACTGGGGATAGACCAATGAATGAAATAAGTTCCTAGCATCACTGAACTAATATTCCAATGGAGTGAGAGACAGTAAATACATAAGCAAATAAATAATATAAACTGAGGTTTAGGTAAGTGATATGAAAAAGAAGAAAGCAGCATAAAAGACAGAGAATGACTAGAGTTGCTGTTTCCAAATAGGTGGTCAGCTGCTTTGTAAGGAGGTGATATTTAAATAGGGTCCTGGGAAAGTGGAATGAAGAAGCACACCTTACAGAAGTCAGAGGGGAAGAGACAGTTGATGGTAGGTAAAAATGCCCCCAGGCTTTTGTTGAAAAAAAAAAAAATGACAATCCCTCTTGGTAGAGGGATTTGAAATAAAAATGGTTTGAAACAATATGGAATATGTAGATCAAAGGATTTGTGGGAGGATTTGGAGTAAGGAAGCTGAATAACCCAATTTTCATTTCAGCTATGTGGCAGACAAGCTCTATGGGGAATCAAGTGGAAGCCAAAGGTAGGTACTTTCTGGTTGTCCTTTCCCTGGACTTTGAACTTGCTGTTGAAGAACAGAGACTTCTCTGCCATAAGACTTTGGGAGGTGGTGGTTGGTCCACTCTGAAGTCTATCTCCTTGACCAATCCCTGGCTCTGGAGGTTTTCCACCCCATCTCCTTGGGCATTTTGCACCTCAAGTGCAATTCATCTATGTTTTCTCTTCACTTTCGTTTAATAATAGGCACTTCCACAGGCTTTACTATAAATCAGAACCTCCTTTATCTTTGCCTCACCTTCAAGACTATTTTCATTATTCTCTGACTCTTCTGGCACTGTTGTCATTTTGCTGTGTCAAATGATGAGACATGTGACATCAAAGGTATAACCTACATCTAAGCTGTTAGACACAGACCTTACTGTCCTTTGATGTAGAAGTTTAATTTGCTGAAAATATTGAACAGCAAAACACATCACTTTAAAGTATTGTCAATACTGTTGACTAAATTTATATATGCTGCAGTGTTTTTCTTCCCTCAGTCTGTTATGCTTATTTTTATTCAACAAATATTATTGAGCACACAAAGCACTGTGCTAGCTATAGGACCTGCATGTTGTGTGGTTATCGCGATGGTCAATGGATAGTCATTTTAAGGAAAAGACTTGGAATAATTTCCTCAGGTTTTGGTTAATTAACATTTTCTAGAGTTATGTAAGTATAATGTGTTATATATGTGTCTGTGTGTCTGTGTATTATGTATGTATGTTTGTGTATACACGTGTGTATATCATGTAATGAAATAGTTACTGGGATGCGTTGGTGGCTCAGTTGATTCAGTGTCCAACTCTTGATTTCAGCTCAGGTCATGATTTCAGGGTTCATGAGATCGAGTCCTGCATCGGGCTGTGCACTGACAGCATGGAGCCTGCTTAGGGTTCTATCTCTCCCTTTCTGTCTGCCTCTGCCCCCCCTCAAAATAAATAAATAAACTTAAATAAATAAAAAAAATAGCTACCATTTTCTTGGCTATATTTTTGTGCCAGGCATTTTCCTACATATGATTTAAGCCCCTCAATAACCATGCAATATGTATGTATTATTCACATTTTAATGACAGAGAAACTGTGGGGTTAACTTGCCCAAACCAGGAGTTAATAAAATTGAAGAACCAGGATTCAAGTCCAGGTCAATGTGACTGTAAAGCCCACACTGACTTTCCCAAACAGAACTAGTATTAGCAAAATACAGAATGCATTTGGGACAAATAAATTTACTTCTAAGAAAAGCAAAGCTGAGCTTATAAATCGTTGCCATCAAAATCACGTTTCTGTTAAGTCATTTAGTATTTCCCCAGAGATTCTCAGTAAAGAGAGGGTATTTCATTTTAAATGAGCATGTACAGAGATTTATATCATTGACTTCATTTTTTTGGTATTGAGCAATACTAATCAGCATTTTCTTCTCTCTGTTAGTCTGTTGCTTCCCTATAAATAAAAGATCGCAAAAAGCTGTTATACCACATTGAAGGAAATACTCAATTCTCAGGCTTTTATAAGCTTTTGTAAAACTGTAGTAATCTTGGTGAAAAACGTCCTGGCTGGTAATATAGTGAACAGATGAGCTCACCCCTGGTATGCAAAGCTGCCGAATTAGCTGGTTAAACAGGCTGCTGAGATAATTACATTGTCTGTTTTGTGACACATTACACCGGTGCATTTGGGATTAACCTGTTCTCTTGTGTCTACTTCTGATCAGTTTTTTAGACAGCCTTTTATCTGATGAAGGAGCACAGACATCAAAAGAGAAAGGGGCGTGGGTGAAAAGAAAGGGCTCATGTAAAGCTGAAGAGTTAAATTTTCTATGTAAATTACTGAACATATAGCCTTTATTTCCATAACTTTAGTTGCTCTCTAGAGACCTCTGCTGGAAAAGTTGGGAAAAAGTTTCCTTTCCAATTCATTGTGTTTTACTGTGGCTATTATATCATAAACTCAGTAACTAATTAAAGAATGAAATATCAGTGTCATGTCATACATATAACATTAATTATAAAAAGGTACTCAAGACAGAAAAAAATTTGCATTCTAAAAGTTTAGAAGGGCCTCCTAATGCTAGAAATATACTGTGATAGTCTATCAGTACTCATTTACACATTTATTAAGAGCCTACTATGGGCTTAACAATTATTACTTTCAGTTAGTTTTTTTTTATTATTTCTAATTTTTTTAATGTTGTTGAAGCCCAAGCAGAATTATTTATTTTGAAATTAAATGTGACACATTATAAAAGCAACAAAAACAACAACAACAACAACGACAACAACAAAACTGTCCCTGAAGATATCTATGGGCCTTTAGTTCCATATCATTATCCTGAAGAGGAAAAATTATTTAGACTTTCTTATTATGTGAGAATGTAGTCACATAAGATTTCATCATCAGTGATAATTTAGATAGAGAACAATTAAGAGAACAAATAGAAAAACCTACCCATTAACAGCCTCTGGCAACTCAAATTGAATTTAACCAACTATTGAGCCTCTGGCTACAGGGAGATGCAATTTAAAGCAGGTATAATAGATTTTAACAGCTAAAATTTGTTTGTTGTGACTGTACCAACTAAGATATTAGTTAAATGGCGCAAGAAATTTCCTTCATGTTAATGAACATCAAATTTAACTCCTCCTGTCCATTTTTTTTTTCTTTCTAAAATAGCTGTGCTTGATTTGATAGGCCAGCATTCAAATGAGGTTCTTGCAAACAAGTATACAGGCTTTTGAGTAAAGTTTGACTCAGTTGCATCTACATCCTTTAAATACTTCCAATTTGTTTAAGGGAACTTTTAAAATATTGGTATATTTCCTCATGAAAAATGCATCCCCAATGTTATGTCACATGCAAAGAGCTCATTTGAAAGTAATGTGTTTTCTGGCGCACTTCAGTGGCTCAGTTGGTTGAGTGTCCAACCCTTCATTTCAACTCAGTTCATGATCTCAGGGTCCTGGGATTGAGCCCCGTTGTCAGGCTCTGTGTTTTGAGAGTGGAGCCTGCTTAAGATTCTCTCCCTTTCTCCCTCTGCCCCAGGGCTCCCCTGCTTGTATCTCTCTCTCTCTCTCAGGCAAACAAACAAACAAACAAACAATAAATAAATAAATAAATGAAAGTAATGTATTTTTTTGAAGATATTTTAACCGTTCTCAGTAAAAGAAATAAAATCCATGTTCACCATTTTTAAACTGAGTTATTTTTACTTGTTTTAGGTCTGTCTAGCTTTATTTTCATTGCTTACATGCAGGCAAAGGTGAGAAAATAAGATAATTTTATGTTTTCATTGTTTTAGCTAATATACAAGATTCTTAAAATGTGTATGTGTTTATGATCTGAGTCCTAGTGTTTGTTATTACTCATAATTTAAAAAAAAAATCTGTGAGAAAACGGAACCAATGCCTGACAAAATTTTACACGATTAAGTTATTTTCCAATTCATACAGAGAAAGGTGATTTTTCTTTATAGATTTTCAACAATATTTGACTGCACAGCCATGAATAATAGCTATAGTCTAATTAGTACTCTGACATTGGGCCTTCTAAGTATCAGACACCAAGACTAAAGAAAATTAATGCTTTTCTTTTTTCTAAACATCTTTGCTTTGATTTAATCAGTTTCTGTGCTAATGCATAATTATTAGTATACTTATAGCATAGATACCTATTATCTGTTAATCTAGTGAGCATGAACCCAAAAGATAGTTTTATGAAGCACTTACCATGGCCCAGAAATATGCTAAAGAATTTGTATATAATCTCATTTAATCCTTCTAATGATCCAGTGAGATGGTGATTATTAAAGCTATTTTACCAATGTGGATATGTGGCTTGGAGAAATTAAATAACTTGCTGAAATTTGGATAATTTAATAATGACAGATCCTGGATTCAAACTCTGAATCTTTTTAGTCTGAAGTTTAATTTGAACACTATGTTATAGTACTTCTGAAAAAATGCACAGAATCAATTTTTTTTAATCTTTATTCTTGAGAGAGAGACAGAGTGTGAGCAGGGGGAGGAGCATAGAGAGAGGGAGACACAGAATCTGAAGCAAGCTCCAGGCTGTGAGCTGGCAGCACAGAGCCCTACATGGGGCTTGAACTCACGAACTGCGAGATCATGACCTGAGCCGAAGTCGGATGCTCAACCAACTAAGCCACCCAGGCGCCCCAAGAATGCACAGAATTAAATTTAATACTGTTGACTGATTGCATCTTTTGGAAGTTGGATAAATTTTGTATGTATTTCCCCAAAAGAGAAAGGAAGAGTGTTCAGAGTAGTATGATCAGTATTGGAACTCTCGTTTCCAATACCTAAAGCCCATGACATTTCTATTTTAGTGGTGGGGATGCTGCTGATAGTGCAAATGCCTCCAGAATTAGGTACAATTTCAATAACACAAAAAGCCTGCAGAGCAGTCTTTGGGAAGATATTTGTGGTAAGTGACTTTGAAATAGAGGACTTGAGTTTGAATCCTAGAGTGGCACTTAAGTGGGTATGTACCCAAACAAGAGTATTCCAAGATCTTTGGCATTCTATTTTCTCATCTGAAAAATGGTGATATTAATACAAATCTTGGGGAGTAGTTGCAAAGGTTACATATGACAAATAAGATTACTGGAATAGTAAAGGTGCAAACAAAGTAGGTTCTCATCTCACATTTCTTTCATAGTAAACTTGGGGAAACTCAATATATGTGTGATGCAATTAGATATGAAACAGTGAATGAACACTACAAAACTCTGCTTGATAAAGTGCAATGCTGACTTGTAAGAAAAATTCTGTCAATATGCAATGGAGTTTCAGGGAGAAAATGGGGCTTGAGATGAACTTTGAAAGACGGGAGGAGAATTTGTATAATTTGAGAGAAAGGAGTCATTTTTTTCAAGGAAGACAGCACTAGCTGAATTGCGTGGGTGTGATAAAAGTCCAATCCAGTTACAAAAATACCATTCCAATGAAAAGCTTTAATGAGATTTCTGCATCCCAGCAGATGACCCACTTATTTAAATACCACACAATATTCAGTACTGCAGAATTCCTTGATGACATGACAATTTACTCAATCTCTTGCAATTGGGTGTAATTTAATCAGCATAGAAATTGAGGACACTTTACTTCTAGTCAGCATATTGCCTCTTGAGTTAGCATTCTCTGCTCAACTCAAGAGTGGCTACTGGTCTTATGGCCTTCTTTTCAGGAAGGGGTTTCTATGTTTTCATAACCCATGCTCTAAGACCAGTTCCTTACACAGATCATAGAGTGGCTCACCCTGTTTGCTCTGTCAGCCCTAACTTTGATCTCTGCAGAGGTGGCATTACTTTCATTCTAACTTATTGGTGGTCAGTGTGATTAATTAAATTTGTTTACAGAGTCCTTTGTGAGTCATGGATAGTAGCAATGGGAAGTGTGGAGCCTCTCTCATTTATGTTTCAATCTGGGCACTTTCATAAACTCTTGGTAAGAGCATACAAAGCAGTGGCCTTTTTGGAGGGAAATGTCAATAACTTTAAATTCATATACTCTGATCCAGCATTCTATTTCTAGAATGTTTTACTACAGACATACTTACAAAAGGGTCCACAGAAGAAAAAATGGAAACAAATTAAGTATCAGTCAAGAGTGGAATGGATGATTTAGTCGAGATACATTCATACAATGAACTATTGTGCAGCTATTAAAAATATGTTAGATTTGTAAGTGTTGATATGGAAAGATTGCTAAAATGTGTTGTTCAGTAGAAAGAAGGGAAAGTTCAGAACAGCACGTATTCATTTAGATAGTCAGTTGGCCCAGCATCATTTACTGAAAAGATATTCCTTTTTCCACTGCTCTGCAGTGCCACCTTTGTTATAATTCAAGGATGAATATAAATGTGGCTGATTCTGGACTCACTATTGTGTTCTTTTTTTTTTTTTTTTTGAGAGACAGAAAGAGACAGACCGTGAGCGGGGGAGGGGCAGAGAGAGCCAGAGACATAGAATCCAAAGCAGGCTTCAGGCTCTGAGCTGTCAGCACAATTCTGACACCCATGAACTCTGAGATCATGACTTGAGTTGAAGTCAGACGCCTGACTGACTGAGCCACCCAAGTGCCCCTTGCTATTCTGTTCTGTAAGTCTACTTGTCTCTCCTTATGCCAATACTACATTATCTTAAATGCTTTAGCTTTGTAGTAAGTCTTGGTTTACAGGGTCAACTTCTCTCTACATTTTTAAGGTTACCTTGGATGTTCTTGGCTCTTTGTATTTCCATAAAAGCTTTGTAATTGGTTAATTCCAACCTCACATAAAAGGTGAAATTAAAAATTTTTTTTAATTTACTTACTCATTTAAAAATGTTGATTACATTGAATCCATGTGTCAATTGGGGACAATTGACACCTTAACAATATTGAGTCTCCCCTACTATGATCCTGGCATACCCTTCCATTTATTCAGGTCTTTTTAAATTTCTCTCAATACTGGTATATAGTTGGTTGAGAATAAGTCTTTTGCAGCTTTCATTAGATTTATTCCTAGATAGTTTGTTTTTGGTGCAATTATAAGTTATAAATTATAATGATAAACTTAATGTAGGCAGATTAACCAGTCTTTACCAATTTATGGAAAAATTTCTCATTATCAAATAACATCATTAAAAATGGTAAGAAGAGACACATAGTACTTACATTTAACAATACAAATATTATATAGACAAAGCAATAGACAAATAGACAATAGACACATTTTTTTTAAATGGGCAAAGTATGCAAATATCCAAAGTGCCAATAAACATGTACAAAATTAATCATTAGGAAAAGAAACATTAAAATCACATAAGATACTTCTATGCAGCCACCAAAATGGGCTAATTAAAAAAATTAGATTAATACAGTTGGAGACAATGTAGAGAAACTGGAACTCTCACATTCATAGCTGGTGGGAGACTACATTATAAAACTTTGAAAAATTGGTACTGTCTCCTAAAGTTAGTAGCATAAAAAATGGTATGACACAGCAGTTACACCTCTATGTAAATACCTATCGGTAATTCAAATGTATATACATCAAGAGACTTGAGCAAAACTGTTTATAGCAGCATTATACATAATAACCCAAACCTGGAAGCATTCCGTGTCAATCAACAGTAGGATGGATGCATAAATTGTGATGTTTATATATTAAATGTAGTATATTCTATATACATCTTCTATATTTCTATGTATTAGAAGTTTCAGGGGCGCCTGGGTGGCTTGGTCGGTTAAGCGTCCAGCTTCGGCTCAGGTCATGATCTCACGGTCTGTGAGTTCAAGCCCCGCGTCGGGCTCTGTGCTGACAGCTCAGAGCCTGGAGCCTGTTTCAGATTCTGTGTCTCCCTCTCTCTCTGCCCCTCCCCTGTTCATTCTCTGTCTCTCTCTGTCTCAAAAATAAATAAACGTTTAAAAAAAAAAAAAGTTTCATTGTAATACAATAAGTAAATAAACTACTGCTACAAGCAATATCTTGGATAAATTTTACAAGCATAATGTTGAGAGTAAATGGCCTGATGGAGAACACATTTTGTATGGTCTTGTTTACCCAGGCAAAGTGATTTGTGGGGCTGGGATTCAGGATAAGTGTTATCTCTGTGGAGGAAGGAGAGAGTTGTGTTCGGGAGATGGTGTCAAGGGGGATTCTGGGATACCTGTAATATTATATTTCTGAATCTAAGGGTTAATTACCTGGGTGTGTTAACTATATCATACTTCATCAGCTCTCTATTTACTAATTGTGCACTGTTCTCTATATATGTTATAATTTAATAAAAACTTTGAGAATGTATCATAGAAAATCAATTTTCTGGATACATACAAAGGAAACTTTACTGTTTGCCTAATGACTGGGACTAGAGATTTGGAGAGAAGAAATTTTAATTTTAATTTTAGACCTTTATTATTTATATTTACCAGTGGCATATATTGTTCGTATAATTTTTAAACATTACAAAAGTTAAAATATGGGGAAAATATCTAGGATATCACATGTCTGTAATAGAATTTTAGCACTTGGATAGACTGAACTAGATTGTTAGTTTCTTCTCAAGTTAATTGCCTGGTTGAAATTCACATAATTAGTAATAAGTATAAGAATTATATTACTTAAAAATCTTTAGATTAGAACCAGTTCCTGGACTCAGACCCTATTTATAATTTCTCTACAACATAGAATATTTTTAATATATAATAAATATACTTAATTATTTAGTGGTTTTGATTTTGTGGCCATAATATAAGACCCATTTACCAAAAACACTGAAAAATTATGCCTGCTCTTAATCTTGGAGATAGGAAGATCTTGGAGAATTAGAAAAACCTGAATTCAGGTCTGATTTCTTCAGTTCCTAGCTGTGAGATCTTGAAAAAAAATTCTTAATCCTTGAGCTTCAGTTGATCTGTAAAATAAGGATTATCATTCCCATCTTGTAGCTGTATTGTGCCAAGTAAATAATAAAATATATTCTGAACACCTTCTATAAGGTCATAGAACGGTTATAATAAATGGGTATCATTTGGAGACAATAGAGTCAATAGATCTTATAGACAGACTATAGCTAATTTGTCATGATCTCTAATTTTTATCCAAATATTTATTTTTATTTTAAATTTGTGATAAAAAGGAACACTTTTGTAAAAAAATTATTATGCTCCTCATGTCCTTTTAAACTCTAGTTTATTATCCTCTATAAAATTATCATAAAGTTTGTGGACTTCAGTAATTTTGGGAGCTCATTGTTTTTACTAAAATCACCCTATAGATATGAGAGATCAAAGTTGGATCTAAATGAACATATAAATTACTGTAAAAAACAAATCAGAAATTTATGATCTCTGACACAGTCACAAATCTTTACCACATCTTTTTGAGTGGACTACATTGGTATCCTTTGGTAGTATGCATAATACATCCTGTATAGACTTTTAACTAATACACTTTTGGTGGATATCAATGAAGCTGTAGCCTCAAGCAACTCTAAGACCAACAGAAGCAGTAGCAATTACTTGTAAAGTGTCATTTTGCACTTTCAGAACCCAGTAAAACCTATGTGTATATATAAAGGAGTTTCTGTATAAGTAAATGGAAGTATATCTTATATGATTATAACTGTGAAAATATTTGAGGAAAATGTAATGACTATGTTGCTTTCATCCTGAAATTTGGCCTTAGAAAACTTACCATGCCTCACATGCTGACTCCAGAAACAAAAACAATGTTCACGTATTCACAAATGTTGTAAGTGCTCTTTCAATTTATCAGCTGTGTCTTAATAGGTAGGTGTTAATTTGGACATCAGTACTAAAAGATAATATTTTATAAAACAATAGGATTTTTCAAATAAGGAATCAAGATTAATTCAATAATGGAGGGGATCAAGTATGTTTATAATGTGTTCCTTACTAATGTATTGATTTCCCCATTTTAGTAGTGGATTTTTTTGTCACTAATGGAATTTAACATAACAGTTCAGGGAAAAGGAGAGGAAAAGGCATTAGTGTTTATTGCCCCAAATTGTATAGGAACTTTATATAATTTATTGTCTATTCTCAAAGAAAATCTTCAGATTAGAGATTATTTCCTTTGTGTTACAGATTAAGAAACTAAAGTTCAAGATGAGGCAACTCTCACAAAGTCATGTAGCTAGGTGGGACAGGGATTCAAAGCCATAGCCAGTGTTTTATTTAAATGATTTGCTTATATAAGATTGGTTGTGTTTATTTTTTCTAATTAAATTGTAAGCTTGTTAATGTTAAAAAATTGTGTTTCACTTAATTTTATGTTTTTTTTTTCTGTTTTTATAGTTATGATTTTAAGTGTTACAATAATATGGCAAAACTTTAAATATTTTTTTTGTTTCTAATAATGATAGTCTCTTTCCTTGAACAAAAAGATCAGAATCACATTTGCTAGTGTAAGGTGCATTTAAAAATTCTTTTAATTGTTTTGATGGTCTAGAATTAGGAGGAAGATTACAATAGTATAGTAATCTGATTCATGTAAAAGCAACTGAAATCATACCAAAAGTTGCTGTTTACTTTTGTTAGTATTTGGATATATCTATCAATTCTTTCCAGAGTTTTAGAATAATATTTTTCAAGCTGGGGTTTGTAATCTTAGGAGTTGCTGATAACATTTTATTCAGGAGAAGATGGTAGTTTTATCATACTTTCTTCTTGTCCCTTAGAGATAGCTTTAGTCTTTGAGAAATATGAGCAAGTATAGAAAATAAAGTTCTCCAGTTGACTGCTGCCATTTCAAAAGGCCCAAGAAAGGTGTTTTTGTCTGTTTGTTGTAGTTTTATGATTCTTTCCAATATTTGGAGTAGTTATTTTACCCCTGTACATCTCACATATTAAGATCATGTCAACATTTTAAGTCTTATATAATTTTATGTAATAGTACCATGCATTTTCATAATTGTGATTTTACTTTTCAAGTGGCTCACAGAAGTTCGGAAAGGCTACAGTTATGGCTTTATTACATTTTTTTTTTTTTTAAGGCTGGGAAGTTGTGGTAATAGGATCTGTTGCCTGTTCCTGGATGCTTTTCCTTTTTCCTCTTCTTTTGGATTGCTCCTACTCATCCTTCAGGACTGAGTCAAAAAATTACTTTCTGGGGAGCTTCCCTGATGCCCTAAACAAGGCTAAGCTTACCTTTTCTGTAGTTCCTTGGCACTCTGTACTTTGGTTATAAAAATAACTCATTCATCAATGAATGAATGACCTTAATTTTGCAGTATTCCTAAATAGCATAGAAATGATCTGAAGTTCTGTTTATTTTTGTTTATATTTATATTGTTTTGGTTTTGCTCCTTTTGAATTAGACCATGGCTAATTGAATTCTGGTTTACTGATGGTCCTGTTGAACCAGGTTCTTAAAAGGAAGTTATATTAAATATAAAAATGTACTTATAAATATTCATTAAACATAGAAATTTAATTTTACTTTCCCTATGACAACCTCAGAGAAATATGTAGGCATCACTTGTCTTTAGCAACAACAACAACAAAAAAAAAAAAAAAAAAAAGAGCACTTTACCCTTCTCATTTCTGTTTTAAAATGCTGTTTCTCAGGTTCAACATCAAAAGCAACCAACAATTGGCAGAGTTTATACTACAAACTCTCAGTTGCTTTTGTAGTACTTGTTAAACCTGAAAGACACTCTTAACTGCCTGAGATGCATGTAAACAACTGTACATTAATGTGTTATGTTATTACAGTTTAACTGGGCTATGTTCCAAAATATACAAACTTTGCATGTACATTTCTACAGTATAAAAGTACTTTTCTGTTCACAATGGTAATTAGGAGATTGTACAAAGAAGTAGACAAATTATGAGAATTCACTGGAGTATACAATACCATAATGCTATGAATAGAATGTTTGATATACAGTGAAAGCTTGGAGTAGAGGTCTAATGAAAATTGGCAAAACATTGACTAGGGGATGGTGAGAAGGACATAATTCTAGGCTGAAAATATCTGAAGGTGCTGGTGCCCATGAAGAGGATAAATGCTGTTTATTTTTCCCTTTTTGTCTTTGGCATTTTCATTCATTCTTACAGATTTTTAGAGATAATTTCCAAACCTTTTGCTGTCCATTCCAGCTGCTGGCTGGATATTTTCATTTGAGTATCTTACTATTATTGTTTCAAAAACGTTATTAAATCCCCTAAAAAATTTCCTTTCACACATGATTTGTCTGTTTGCATCAGTAATACTTTAATGCCCTAAGTTTGGCTGCTTCTAACGTCAGCACAGTGCATATAGTAGGAACCCACACAACTCAAGAGTTACAGCTCACTTTTATTCCTCTATGTTATCCATGTCCATTCAGTCCTTATGTCTTGTTGACTTTCCTTTATTTTTCTTTAATATCTGTGAAGGTTCTTCAGTGCATTTACTAATCCACCATTTTAGTTTAGGTCACTGGATAAGGTATGACAGGCTTCAACATCTCCACGTGTTCCCTTCCTTAAGTCATCTAGCACCTTTAATTGTTACTTGTGCATTTATTATCTCTTGAGGGGAAAACTTGGGGTTCTTAACATAGGAGGCATTCAATAATACATGTAGGTTCAGTGAATTAAAATTGTATAGAATTTATAGCAGCAAAACACTGAAGTGAGCATTTTTTTTCCTCTTCGGAAAAAATCGTATGTGTGTGTTTCTGTGTATATGGAAGTGGATCCCTTGAAAGGTTATGATAGCTCCAGAAATAAACACTGAAATACCTAAATCAGAGACTTTTTGACATTTTGCAAATTGTGAGTGAGGAAAAGATCTAAGTAACTATAATCTTGAAATGTGATGAAAGCAAGTGTTAATCTACAGCGGTGCTATTCAATAGAACTTTCTGCCATGATGAAAATGTCCATACTGTAAGCACTAGTTTCCTGGGGTTATTGAGCACTTGAAACGTTGTGAGTGTAGCTAACAAGCTGAATTTTTAATTTTGTTTAATTTTAATTAATTTAAATTTAAATAGCCACACATGGCTAAATGCTATTATCTTGTAAGCAAAGATCTATAGTCAGAAGTGTTCCTACAGGTTATAGGCATTCATCAAGATTTACTTATAGTTTTTGTTGCAATCATCCACAAGTTCCGTGTGGTTTTGCTTTCAGATAGCACAGGAACCATCTTGATCTCAATAAAAAAAAGCGCAGTGTAGCTTGGTACACATTCTACATCTGTATTATATGACATCATTTCTCTTGTTCATTCATTCTAAAAATTTGCACTGGATGTCTATATAGTAGGCACTGATTTTGGCCATAGGGGTACACAAACTTAAAATTCTGGCTTTCATGGAGATTCTTTGCTAATAAGAGATACAGGTGCTAAATAAATAATTAAACAAAAATATGATATATCAAGTAATGAAAGTTTTGTGAAGAAAAATAAAGCAAGGGTCTGCATAATGACAGAGGATCTTACTTTTAGGAGGGTCATTAGAAAAGAGCTCTTTGAGAAGGCAACATTTGAGCAGAGATGGAAGGGAAAGGAGTGAGCTATGTAGATGGAGAGAGAGAAAGAAGTTCTAAGCAGAGGGGTCAGTACATGCCAAGTCCCTGAGAAAGGGGTATTCTTAATATGCTTGAAGAGTATCAGGGATGATGCTAAGGTTTTTAGACTTGGCAATTAGGTGAATGAAATTGTAACTTACTATGATGGAAGAGTCTAGAGGTGTGTATGGGAAAAATCAAGAGTCTGGTTTTGGACATGTTAAATTTGAGATGGCCATTAGAATTCCAAGTGGAAATGTTGAGTAGTAGGCCAAGTTCAGAGGTAGAGATATGAATTTGGCAGCAATCATCATTCAGATTATATATATATATATATATATATATATATATATATATATACTTAAGAGAGTGTGCATGTAAATGGTGGAGAGGGACAGAGGGAGAGAGAGGGAGGAGGGGGAGAGAGAGAGAGAAAGAGAGAGAAAGAGAAAGAGAATCTTAAGTAGGATCCTTGCTCAGCATGGAACCCAACATGGGGCTCAATTCCACAACCCTGTGATCATGACCTGAACTGAAATCAAGAGTCAGATGCTCAACCAAATGAGCCACCCAGGTGCCCCAGAGATGATAGTTAACATCGTGAGTCTAGGGGTGCCTGGGTGGCCCAGTCAGTTAAACATCCATCTCTTGGTTTCTGTTCTGGTCATGATCTTTCGGTTTCATGAGTTTGAGCCCCACATCGGGCTCCGTGCTGACAGTGTGGAGCCTGCTTAGGATTTTTTCTCTCTCCTTCTCTCTCTGCCCCTCCCCCATTTGTGATGTGTCTGCCTCTCTTAAAATAAATAAACTTAAAAAAATGAGTCTGGATATAAGTTTCTTCAGGCGTGACTATAGATACAGAGGACTGGGTTACTATAATACTTCAAATTTGAGAAGATACAGAAGAACCAACAAAGGAGACTAAGAAATGGGGCTAGAGAGTCTGTCTGGAGGGCAGCAGAGAATATGTGGAGACTCAGAAGCCAAGTGAGTAGAATATTGAATGGGAATGAATGTTCACACAAATGTTACTGAGAATTCAAATAAGCTGAAGACAGAACTGACCATTAGATGTGGTAACCTGGAGGTCATTAGTGGCCTTGATAAGTAAATACAGGAAAAGAAGACATGGTTCTTTTCCAGAGAAACCTTGTTAATATGTAATCAAGAAGACTGGTGGAGCCTAGGGAATGGTGCAAAGGATGTCTGTGCTACTACCCATCAGATGATTCTGACTTCATCTTGGATGACACAGAGGAATTCTTCCTCCAGGGCCTTCCTCCCATATCTTTTCCTCCTTTACGGTCCCCTCAGCCTCCTTATCCCTCTGTTATCTTTGCAAAGTTCTGCTGATTCTTCTGCTCTTCCCTGCCTCAGTTCCATTTTCCCCTCCATGGACCTGGGGATAAAGACTTGAGGACAAAACAAACCTTTGTATTATTAAAATTGACTACTTCTTATCACCATCTTATGTATTACTGTAATTTTTTTTTCCTGACAAAGTAAAACTCCCTTCTGTTATTAGTTTGGTTTTTAAAATTGCTGTTTGCAAATTCCAAACCCTGTCATTCTAATCTCCCTTATCCTGATCTACATTTTTTTCCCATAACATTTACTACCTTAGCATATACCATAATTTACTTATTAATTGTGTTTTTTTGCTTATTTATTTTCTTTTCTGCTAAATATAAAACCCAAATTGTTTCTGTGAATTTTTTGTTTCACTCACTGATATATCCTAAATGCTTAATACAGTACCTGGATTATATTAGATGCTCAGGAAATTATTGCTGAATCAATGAAAGTTGTGGTCTCCAAGACTGGATGTGGATTGTGCTCTGTTACAGGGTTGTGCTATGTTAGATGTGTATAAGGGAGGAGGTACTATCCTGCCACAATTAATATGTGGTATTTGTTAATGCACAGAAACTTATTTTTCCCTGATTAATTCCATGTTTATATATATAAAAAAGACCAAGAATAAAACAAGCCAAAGATAGGTTTGTATTAAAGGCCAACGCCTAGGGAGAAATCAAGTCTTCTTCAGTTATGCCTAGGAATCAGCAAAAATCAGCCTGCTGGCAAATCTTTTTTCCAGTATTTTTTTTATGTTCCAACTGAGGAGAAATAGTGGGAAAGGAATAGTCAGAATATAGTCACATGCAGTCAACAACTCTGAAAATATGGGGTTGGGATTGTCAAAGAGAGCTTGGCTCTGTCCACATAAAAAGGGAGGAATCTCATGGAGACAGGGAAGTGATGCAGTCTTACCTGTATTCCTGTACCTCCTTGAAGTCTACAGCTGCTGCTTATTCTTTGTCCCTTATTTTGTACCTGCTTTGGGGTGGCATTGTAATGGTTTATCCTAGCCCAGCCTATGAATTTCTGAGGTATTTACCAGAGAAGCCTGAATCTCGGTTAGCATTTTTGCCTGACTGAGATTTACCCCATCCACACCCCCTTAAGTTGTTGGGTTTTTTGTTTTTGTTTTTGTTTTTTTGTCATCCCGCACTGGCAATTGAAGTAACTACAGTCATTCTGTGAATCAAATGTTATAGATAATGTGTCTGAAACAATTGTAGTTTGTAAGAAAAAATTCAAGATTCAAGATTAAGAGTTCTAAGAATATTTTCTGAATTTAAAATACACCAATTTAATGTCTTTACTATTTTGTATTACCTTTTAAAATATAATTAAAATTATATTGCAGAAGTTATATTTGCAGAAAAGTTGCAAGTATAAAACAACCCCCCCCCCCCCGCCGAACAATTTGATCTCCTAGAAACAAGGGCATTCTCCTACATAACCACAATAAACCTTCAAAATCAGAGACTGAGCCACTGCTGCCATGTAATACTCACACCCCATTCAGATGTACCAGTTGTCCCAGTAGTGTTCTTTATAGAAAAAGGATTCACTTCAAGAATTGCATTTAGTTGTTGTCACATCTCTAGTCTTCAATCTGGAGCAGTTTCTAAGTCTTCCTTTGACTTTCATGATTTTGACACTTTTGAATATTGCAAGTTTTTTTTGAATGCCCTCAATATGAGTTTGTCTGAAATCTGTATATTAACTATCTTGCTTTGTTAGTATATTTTTGATACTTGGTATTTGGGGTCTTACTGACTAGAGAGAGAGACTGCCCCTCCTGGGGAAGGCTAGTTCTTAGAGATGGGAAGCAACTCTCCATGAGAACCTGTCTTTCATATGCAAACCAACCTATTTAGACCTCACACTGCTAGGGTCCACCTAGTATGGAGAACCACCTCTTCTATCTGGTTCTCACACTTAAGAAAGCAATATTCCCCCTCTCTAATCATCCCAGAGCCATGGTGCAAGACAACTAGAGATAGCCCCTATACCCTCAGAACTGGATCTGAGGCTCCCCTCTCTTGAAGTCTTGGTTGGAGATAGGAGGGCAGATGTCTGGGGAAAAAGAGAGAGAGAGAGGGTTGAAAGGTGATGATTGTTGGGTGGGCAGCCAAGAGTCTCTCCTGACATGCTGTATTATGCAAATTATTCAAACTGGCCAATCCTAAGCCTGCTTATTTTGCCTTGCCTTACCTTCCTGGAAAAGACTACAGTAAAGGCACCTGCCCATGCTGTCTTCTTGCTCTTTCGGTCTCCTCTCCAACCCTGGTGCTTCCCTGTGTAGCCTTGCATGATATGGCATGTCCCCCCCTGCCCCCCCATCTTAGAAACTGTGAATAACAAACTGTCTTTTGATGGCAATCATCTTTTGCTATGTTGACCTCACTATCCCTGAATACTAATAATAAACCTATATTTAAAACAATCTCCTCATGATATTAGATTCTGATTATGCATTTTTCATAGAGATGTCACAGGAGTAATAATGTGTTCTTCTCACTGCATTCTATCAGTCAGTGCACAAGTTTGATTTGTCCCATTACTGATGATATTTACTTTGATTTCTTGATTAAGGTGGTGCCTACCAGTCTTCTCCATTATAAAGTTACTTTTTATTCTTTTTGTAATTGTTAAGTGTTTTTTGACATGATACTTTGTAACTGTGTAATATTCTGTTCCTCATCAAGTTTTCAATTTCTTCTTTGTTTATTAATGGGAATGATGTTTTCAAAATCAAGACAATGGATCAGGAACAGAAGGGCATTTCCTTAATTTGGCATGGTCAGGTTAGCATAGGTGGAGAGTAACCATCTCAAATGTGATGGTCATTGATTTAAGAGGAGCTAAAAATATTAGATATAGCCAGTTGTCTGACATCTGGCTGATCCCTTTAATTACAGGGTCTCTATTATCTCTACTGTGCATTGAGAGTATGTGTATTGGTTAGGATGCATTTGATAGCAATAGTCAGAAAACTGATCCATATGATTTAAACAACATAGACAATTTATCATCTACCATAAGAAAAAGTTAGTGGCTAGAAGACATCACTGGAAGCTGATGTGTATGTGTGTGTATCTTTTCCTTTCCCTACAGTTCTCTAGGGTTTACTAGGTTTACTAGTACGTAGGCTGGAAGCCTTCATGGCCATAAAATGGAAAAAAAAGAATGAGATACCTGTCACGATGCAACAACATCCAGTGGAATGAGGGACTTTCTCTTCCTGTATAATTCTCATTATTATTGAGGAAGCATTTTTCAGAAGATGCTGGTAGAATTCCTTGATCTCATTGGATAAAGTTGTATCATGTACCCATATTGATACCAATCATGGCCAGAGGAATCAGTAGAGAATGAATACCTTCTACCAATTAAGATTCACTCTTTGGAACTGGGTCTGAGGCTACCCTCTCTTGAAGTCTTGGCTGGAGATAGGAGGGCAAATGTCTGGGGAAAAAAGGGAAAGGGTTGAAAGATGATGATTGTTGGGTGGGCAGCCAAGAGTGTCTCCTGACATGCTGTATTATGCTAAAGTACTTCCCAGTGCTCTCCTTTGTGATTCAGTTTCCCACTTTGCATTCTAGTAAATCCTCAAGGGTGAGATCATGACTTTTTCACATATGCATCCTTAGTGCTGAGCACTAAGGATAGAAGCTCAGCAAATATCCATTGAAATAATGAACAATTAAAGATTTCTTTAATCATTACATCTTATTGTTTCTGTTGTGCTGGTGGCTGTTGATTTTTAAGGGTTATCCTAAGGTGTGGCCTTATCTGGTGCCACCAGCTCTTCATCTCTTATACTAATGTTAGAATGTTGAATGTATTTCATTTCTGTGTTTTATTTGAATAAAACATGTTGGACTTTAAAGCAGTGAAAACTGCCTTCCCTCTTTTACCTATCTCTTCTAGTTGCTCAGGCCTAAATGTGGCCTATGAGTGCATTTTGTTGACCATACCCTGGATTTATCTTCCGCAGGATGTGGTGAATGAGTCTTGACAAATATATAGCAGGTACCACAGCAGTTGTGAGTCAGTTTGGTTTGCACATCTACCATTGCTGTCCACCTGCTGAAATAGTACATAGATCACTGTGGTTAAACACAGAAATATTATAGTGCAGAAGGGATTAACACATTCTCTCTCTGTTTTGCACTTAGAAAGTATTGAATGTACTCAGGAAGAGCAATAACTGGTTTATAATTCTGGAAGTTGGGGAAAGTCAATTCTTTAAGGCACTTACTTTTATTTATGTAAGAAGCCTTTTTATTAGGAACATCAGCTTCCAGGCATAACTAGGATAAATGAGTTTTTTAATTTGTTTGTTAATTGACAAACTGATGAGGGCTTTAAAGAATCACACACAACGTGTAAAACTTTTAATTATATTAAACTCTGAAGTTGTTTATGTCTATTTAAGAAGTATAAAGGCTGAATAATGTGATATTATAAAAATGTTCTACCAGAAATTAACAAGATATTTGTTTGCTTGTGCTTTTTAGAGCCCGGTTCATAAGGGTCTGCATCAGAATATACGAGTCCCTGTTTAAAGACCATTTCATATACTTTAATAAGCCTTATGTGATACCTAAATGATCCTGTCTTAGTTTACCTATTTTCAAATTAGAAACTTGTAGCAAATTCATAACTATTAGATTAAATTTATTATGATGATAACTTACAAAGGCAACTTTAGAGAAAAAAATTCTACCATATTTTTTCTATCCAATATATTTTGAATGGCATCATTATCATCATCATCATTGTCATTGTCATCATCATCATCACCAAATTATCCTAAATGTCCCTGCATGTATGATTGCTGTAAATAAACAGGTTCTCCTTCTGAAGTTAGTAGAAACCTAAAGATATTGAGGAAGCAACCAAATTGAAAGTTTGGGACTAGCAAAAAGACAGGTGAAATTCACTGGAACTTTTCCAGTGTTCCTTTTGTTTGTCTGTAGCATTTGAACTATTGACAAATCCTTCTTTAGTAAACAGTTCTATTTTCTTTACTTCTGTGACTCCACTCCCTGTTGGACATCCTCCCATCTTTATGATTGTTCCTCTTATCTACCTGCTGAATGTTGTCCTTTTTCTACCTTACCCACAAATAACATTGGTGTTCACATACTTAATCCTGTAACACCACTCATGTCACATACTCTCCCAAGATGATCTCACTTGCTCATGATGTTTCAAGTACCATCTACAAACCACTGGTCTCCAGCTCACTAGCGCTAGAATGAATTGCTTCCCTGAGCTCCAGATCCAAGAATATCCTTAATATCTCTACCTGGATGTTCCATAGACGTCTCAAAGTCATCATCTCTAAAAATTTATGCATTTCTTTAACCCCACCCAAATCAAAATTTTGTTTCAGAGATTCTGACTACCATATTATCAGTTGTTCAAGCCAGATACTCTGGTACTTTCTCAATTCCAAATCTCTTCTTCAGCCTTACAGTCAATAAATCAACAAGTATTATTGATGTTTCTACCTTAACATCACTTCTTTTAATACACTTCTCTGCATTTTCTTTGTCTCTATTTTATTTGAGACTACTAATGTCCTTTTCCTAGATCAATACAAACTACCATCTATTTGATCTTTCTG